>NC_045764.1:135571693-135874724 GCF_008692025.1 Phocoena sinus | reverse complement strand
TTATCTGTCATGTTAAACAAATGCTGTTAACTTATACTATGTTTTTGATTTGTGTGTCCATTTTGATTTTTAAACATTTATTGTTGAATAAGGCCTGCAAGTGTGGACAACTTATTTCTAAATTTAGGTTTATATGTTTGAATAATATAATAAAATTTTAAATCAATATTGTGGAGGTCTACGAGTATACGTTTCCTTCAAAGGGGATCTACGTACTACTCAAGTCTGAGAAACACTGGTCCAGATTAGCACTGATTAATTTAACAGTATTCTTGAGAAACATTTTTTGTTTTGTTTTGTTTTGTTTGCGGTACGCGGGCCTCTCAGTGTTGCGGCCTCTCCCGTTGCGGAGCACAGGCTCCGGACGCGCAGGCTCAGCGGCCATGGCTCACGGGCCCAGCCGCTCCGTGGCATGTGGGATCTTCCCGGACCGGGGCACGAACCCGCATCCCCTGCATCGGCAGGCGGACTCTCAACCACTGCGCCACCAGGGAAGCCCTTGAGAAACATTTTTGCCACTTAATTATCCAATTTCTTGAGCTTATTTACAAGGATTCCATGACAAAGACTGTCAAATACCTTGATGAAATCAATACATTTTTGGTGCCTTTTTGGTACATTTTTGGCATTCCTGTGGTCCATTCATTTAGGATGCTATTAAAAAAATAATGAATTTTGGAATAAAGTTTCAGGGTCATTTCATCTATCTGGAGACTCAGCGAAATCCCTGTTTGTTCCATCTGATCCACTCTGAAGCCCATTCTTCACTGTAGAGAAAACAGAAGCCAAAATGAGATTTAAGTAGCTTTAGTACTACATGGCAAGCTTGGGGACTACAGGAGGGCTGTACTCCACTTTGGATCAGAAAGGACTGGAAGGGAGAGAGAAGATCCTAACACTGGGTGGTTTGCACCTCTCACTCTCCTCTTTCTGGTGGAAAGAGTGATGTTGCTTCTGCTGTAGCCCAAGGTCTGTCTGCATCTCAGTCACCAACTACAAGTAGCTGTGGTGTCCTGCCTCGTTCTGGACAGTGGTCACACCTATCCATCTAGGTCCTGAGACAGGGATGTTATTGCAGATTCAGACTCCAGTCTCTGCCAGTCTCTGGACACAGGCCACAAGGACATGAGGTATCACCTCTGTTTCCTGCTCTCCTTTTGAGGATATAGGTTTCCATCCAAGCAGTCACCCACGGCTGTATATTCTAACTGGCTCATTGACCCTAATTCTGCCCAGCTCCAGTCTCAGCCTGTGCCACGCTGTGCCACTCTAAACTTTAGAACTAACAAGTCTCACACAATTTTATCTCAACTAGCTGTAAGGCCTGTGAGGGCAAGAAACTTGTTTCTTTTGCTCATCTTTCTGTTTTGAGCGTCTAGCTTGGTACTCTGCATATAATTTACTTTCAAAAACTATTTAGTAAATGAATGAATGAGTAAATGAGCGCAAGCCTTGAAACACACCCTATTCTACTGGTTAAATAGACACGTGAAGCATTTCCTCTCAATTCAGAAACACAAGTGATTTTTTTTTTAATCCCAGGTGATTTCATTTGTGTGGTCTCCAAATCTAGCACCTCACTCCTTGCGGTCATTCTAGCTTTTAAAGGCCTCAAACAGAAGGCTCTCCTCACACCTTTCTCAATCCTGGAGTGGGAGGAAATGCAAGATTCTCAGGGGCTGGGAGTTGGCAGCCCCTCTCTTCCAGGAGGTTAAGGAGAGAGGGTTCCAGCTGTCCAAACAGTGGAATCAGAGACCTCTCCTTTACCTCAAGAACTAGAGGAATTTTTCTTTGCTCTGCTCAGAAGCCTAGAAGTTCAATGTGAACACAAAATAGGATCTTAAAAAATCAGTTTCTGGGAAAATTTCTGTAGTTATAGTCATTATACTGCTCACTTTCATTCTCTGCTTCAACAGAAATACTCCTAGGTCACATCTGAGCAAAATGTATCCATCTATGCAAGTATCTTATTTTTGCCTTTGCTTAAAAATGTATCAGTAATATTGCTCATTTTAATTCCCATTTCAAATACATTTTCCAGAACGAAAGGCTGTGATTATAATCAAGGTCTCAAATTTCTATAGAATTTCAGATTATTCTCCAGGAATCAAGGACCTTCTCACACCAGAAAGAACTTATTTCTTGCTACAGAAGCCCACGCTAATCAAACAATGACATATTTGAGGAGAGGTAGCATAACTAGAAATAGAATGGTTAATAACACCTAGCCAACATCTAATCTTAAAATAAAAATTGTCAAATTTTCAGTATTCCATTATGCGCCCATATGGCAGGCTGTACTTTTTAAAAAGGCTACAGCAACATTCATGGTCCCACATGTCACTCTTCATCAAGCAGTAGAGTCTATTTTTCCTCCCCTTGAAATTGAATTGACCTTTGTGACTATCTGGCTAAACAAATAGAATATGGTGGAAGCAACACTGCACACTTCCAATGCAAGGTGATAAGAGTTCCACCCAGCTTTCTCTCTTGGAATGTCTACTCTGGGAACATAAAGATAACGTTACGAGGAAGCCCAGGTCCTATGGAGAGGCCACATGTAGGTGTTCTGGTCCCCAGAGAAAATCTCAACCATCAGCCTATGAGTCAGCAAGCCTTCAGGTAATTCCAGGCCCCGTCTTCAAGGCACCCCAGATGAAGTTGTGTAGAGCAGGAATAACTATTCCCACCATGACCTGCCCGAACTGTAGCTTGGTGAGCAAAATAATTGTTGTGGTTACTTCAGGCCACTAGGTTTTGGGTTGTTTGTTATGCAACAATACACAACCAATAACCAAATCCTGTTATCTCACTCAATCCTCTCAAAGGTAGATAAGATTAACTTTGTAATGCTGATGAACAAACAGGCACTGTGCCTAGCCGTGGAAATACATTAGATTAGCCGTGGAAATACATGGCAGACATGGTCCCTGCCCTTCAGCAAGCTTTAGGGCAGAGTGACTGTGTTCCTTCCCTTTAGAACCGTAACACACAAGCCATCCGAGGCACTGCTGACCCTTCACTGTACATATGAGAACAAAAATCATGTCTTTCCCTAGACATTGTCTTAGTCTGTAATATTCTCCAGCAGGAATAAATCAATCATGTGTTTCTTTTGGCTTCACACGTAGTGTGTGCACGTGTGTGTGTGTGTGTGTGTGCGCGCACACGTGTGACAACTGGTCCTGTTCTTGCATTAGAATGTTATAGACTGGGCCTTAAACCATGATGGTTGGCTCTCTTCCATTTGATTCTTTTAAATATTTTTTCTGAAGTTTCTTGTTATTCAAGTAATATGTGTTTAATGGAGGGAAATTAGAAAATATAATTAATAAAATGTAAAATTACCCCAAAACATCAATATAGACAGATAACCTCTATTAAATATTTTAATAAATAGGCTTGCGGGAATTTGTTATGCCTATATATGCATATCTTGCTGGATCATATGGTAACTCTATTTTTAATTTTTTTTTTTTTGTGGGGGGTTTTTTTGGGGTTTTTTTTGCGGTAGGCGGGCCTCTCACTGTTGTGGCCTCTTCCGTTGCGGAGCACAGGCTCCGGACGCACAGGCTCGGCGGCCATGGCTCACAGGCCCAGCCGCTCCGCAGCATGTGGGATCTTCCCAGACCGGGGCACGAACCCGTGTCCCCTGCATCGGCAGGCGGACTCTCAACCACTGCGCCACCAGGGAAGCCCACATATCTCCTTTTGTTCCTACTCTTGCTGCTCCACCCTTAAATTTGAGTTGCTGCATCATTCCCATGCTACTGTGCTTCCTTTAAGCAATCACACTCACCGTGCTCCACGCCTCACAGCAAAGCAAGCCTCACTGCATAATTAATTACACATACTAGCTCCTAAATCAGCTAACTCTGCTAACCTCGTGCATCCTGTCCTGCTTTCCGGGATGGGTATTTTCTGGATAATAATGCTGTTAATTTCTCCATCTCACCTCTGTTTTAATGTATGCCCTTCAATTTTCTAGTTATGGCCTTGGCTCCTACCTACTGCCTCTATCCTTGCAATCCACGCATAACCAGCCCTATCGGCTTGACCTGATCTGAGACACATTCCACCCAGAGAGTGCACCTACCTAACACATCCCTGCCCTGCAGGGACAATCCAGGCATCAGATTCATGCAACCAACCTTCAGCACTAAGGAAGAGGGAAAGTAAAGTAACACACACTAATCAGATGGCAGAATTTTGCTGAGGGCACGCTAGGCTAAACTTTTATAATTTCTTACAAAAACTCCAATTCTAAAAGATTAATGGACCCCTATGTTTACTGCGGCATTATTTATAATAACCAAGATATGGAAGCAACCTAAGTATCCACTGATAGATGAATGGATAAAGAAGAATGGAATATTACTCAGCCATAAAATAATGAAATCTTGCCATTTGTGACAACGTGGATGGACCTAGAGGGTATGATGCTAAGTGAAATAAGTCAGACAGAGAAAGACAAACACCATATGATTTCATTTACATGTGGAATCTAAAAAAAAAAAAAATCAAATGAACTAACATAACCAAACAGAAACAGACTCATACATACAGACAGCAAACAGGTGGTTGCCAGAAAGGGGGTGTAGGGGGAGGAGCGAAATGGGTGAGGGAGATCACGAGGTACAAACTACCAGTTACAAAATAAATGAGTCGTGGGAATGAATGTACAATGTGGGAAATATAGTCAATAATATTGTGATAACTTTGTATGGTGATCATTTTGTAATGTTTAGAAAGATCAAACCACTATGTCTCACACCTGGAATTAACATAGTGTTGTAGGTAAGTTATACTTCAACAGAAAAATTTTTCAAATAAAATTTTTTTTAACTTTTTAAATTTCTTACATTTTAACCTTATTTGCATTGGTACTAGAAGTGAAGTGATCACTTACTATGCTTTTCAAACCCAAGCTGATCTTACTTAAAATCAATGTGAGTAAAATCAACTTGGCTTTGAAAAGCCTAACGAGCTTAGAGAGGACTCCTTTCAAAAAAATTTTCATATTCTTTCACTTTAGGAAAGTAAGATCATTTAACAAAATGTGGAGTAACTTTAACGTTTAAGGACTCCTCAATCTTTGGGCTCACATATGTTCCTGTGTATTTACAATTATCTCAGATATGGTGGTCATTAACACATTGGCTGTGATTTTGAAGCCTTGGCTATGAAGTTGTACTTCTCCCATTAGCAACATCTCACATTCTTGAATAGCTATCTCTGAATCCTGGTTTTAGCTGATTGTGGCAATCTGGGTTTCATTATTTAAGAGAGATAAGATGATATATTGGGCTGGTTCCCACTATCTCAGAATAGCAGTCTCAAGCATTTGGAAAATGTGCACACAAAAGTATTTAGGGGGCTTCCCTGGTGGCGCAGTGGTTGAGAGTCCGCCTGCTGATGCAGGGGACCCGGGTTCGTGCCCCGGTGCGGGAAGATCCCACATGCCGCAGGAGCGGCTGGGCCCGTGAGCCATGGCCGCTGGCGTCCGGAGCCTGTGCTCCACAGCGGGAGGGACCACAGCAGTGAAAGCCCCGCGTACCGCAAAAAAAAAAAAAAAAAGTATTTAGGGATTTGAAGAGTGTAGGTTATTTGCTGACTGGAAGAGAAAGAGCAGATTATCACCCAAGTGATTTTGATATCGGGTTTTATGTTCCTGCAACAAGCAGACTATAGTCTTTTGCCATTTACCACAAAACCGTGGACTTACTCATATCTCTAGCATCTCTTTTATTTTTAGCCTCCTGTTTAGCGAGCAACAGCGGAATCTGTGTGCCAGCATGTTTTTAGCAAATATTGTCCAGATCTGCCTGTGATTTTAGCTGCTCATGGCCACGTAGCAATACAAAGCAGGAAAAGTGATGAAGAGAAAGGGAGCTTTCAATGAGGGAATGTTCAGAAAGCTTTCATAGGTTAGAGTTCAGCCGCACCTATGAATTTCAGTTTATTGTACCTTTTCTTTTATGTCTGAAGAAATGATCCTGGAAAAGAAGTCATTTTGGATTATCTTATTCATCACATGGAGAGATATTTTTCATAGCCAAAGGGCTCATATTTGCAATGTTTATTACTAAAAAGACAGACTTCTATTTGCAGCTACCAAACACTGCTCAGCTCCTAAGAGACAGTCTTCCCTCAGTAGTGAACAGAGCTCACGCACATCAGAACTTAGCAGATGCTATAGTGAAGGTCAGTACTCAGGAAGCCTGGATAAGCTGGGTTTCCCAGGCTAGAGTTTTCTGAGCAATTAAAACTGCATTATTGAATGTAGCTTTCACTTGAGGTACCCGTTCTGGCCATCCCTCATATGATATTCTACATTTAAATCAGACCACCCAAATGGAATAGAAATGTGACCAACAGTTATTGGCATAGTTGAAAATATAAAGCCAGAATTGAATGGCCCAAGACATATTGGCTGTTTATACTGTCTGCTTCCTCATGTGCATAAAAAGAAGTACCAAAGAAAGGAACAGAAGGCCAGATAGAACAGCTGGAAAACTGTATGACAAATCTACAGTCCATTCACCTTCTAATTTCATTCCAGCTCTTTGCACCAACCAATTCCAGTTCTATTGCACTACACAGGCTTACGGAAGACAGTCATTATCTTGCTTTGTAACACTAACTCACATTGGGGTGAAATAGGCAGTGAGATTGCAGGAGGTTACAACAGTTGAACAAAGGGAAGCCAGTCCAATATATTTTTTTCTTATCTGAACGGGCATTTTAATGTCACTGAGAACAAAAGAGTTATCTTCCTCTTTCCTTTTCTTACCTCTGACCATCAAGGAAGCCTTAGAAATGCTATTGTAATTATGGCTTACATTTCATCATTTCTTGACACTCTGGAGTATATAGAAAATGAAAAGATAATGTTTTACCTTGAAAGACTGAAATGGAAAAAGCTTCTGTTTATGGGATCTCTCTGGAATGTAGTCATTTGTGTGACTGCAATCACAGAATCAGCTAAAATAGCATACGAATTCTCCAATGTCTTCTTTCTGTCAAAAGGAACATTTCCATAAAACTACCTTTATAGACTGGAATGGCTGTCTGCTTTCCAAAAAGAGCTCTAAATAGCTATTAAGCAACCAGTAACTTTACCTAAATGTAGAGCAATTAGAACCATTTTCAAATTTTTGAAAGATTATTCTAACCTCCCCCCTTCCTTTACCAAGATTAGATGGAATCAAGAAAATAAGTGGCTTGGAGATGAATGAGACTGAAGCATTCGGTGGAAGTTTCCTTTGATACATAAAGAAGTCAGCTTTATGTCTGAAAGTGAAATGCATCTTTACCTTCAGAGCAATTTTTGACTTTTTAATTATTATGATTAAATGGGGGGAATGGGATGCCATAATCACAGAATACCTCCCTATTTAAAACAAAAACAAAAACAAAAAAACCTCTCAGGTGCAGAGTTGAACTAACCCTATTTGTCTATGCAGGGCACATCATTATGCATCCATGCAAGGCTCATCATTTTTTAATTATTTTTCTCTACTTAATTCCTTATTCCCACTCCCATTCTCTACACTATAGCCCCCTTCTCCAAAGTGCTTGATATGTGTCCTTATGTATGAATAGATACTTATAAATCTACACTGTGTGTGTGTGCTAACTCACATAATGGCATTGTTGTATAGATATTGTTTTGTTTCTTACTTTGGGGACAACACTATGCTTTTAAGATCTACTCCTCTGGCTCTATGAGCATCAAATGCATTGTTTCTGACTATTGCACAGTCCAGGGTGTGCATTTGTCACTTTTTCTTTATCATTCCCTAGTATGGACACTTAAGTGACCTATAACTCCCCAACCCAATAAGAAACACTGTAATGAATACCCATGTAGTGTCCTTCATGGATCTGTAAGAGTGTTCCCCTAGGATATGGATCCAGGAGTAGGATTTCATGGTCACATATGTGTACCTAATTTTACTAAGTACTCCAGGACCTGCTCTAGTTCTCTAGGACAGCCAGGCCAGTTTACTCTTCCACCAGCAGAGCATGGGACTTTTTGTCTCTCTTTATTCTCATTAATATTTGATGGTATCTTTATACCCATTAAATTATCAAAATTAGAAAGATAGTATCTTACTGTTTTAGCAATAAGTAGTAAAAAGTAGTATCTTATTGTTTTAATGATGTTGAGATGTTGGCATAGCCTTTTGGGGCAGGTTGAGTACGTTTTGTTTGTATGAGGGTAGTTATATTAGGTAGGAGCCTATGGTTGCTTCAAAATTTGAGAATGGGGAAGACCATGAACAGATGCTGAGCTGAGGGGTACTGGAGGTAGACGTAGATGCTCAGCTTAGTCTGTTTTGTCAGCCCTCCTGATGATTCTGTGAACTATACCTACCATTTAATAAAACCCCCTCTGCTTAAAATAGAGAGGGTGCTGTTGCCCGCAATGAAGGAGGCTAGTCTATGCAGTAATTGGTACCATCAGTGGTTGCCAACCCTCAAGGAATAAAATGGGAAATTAGGATTGGCTATTCACATAGATTAAGTTTGAAAACAGTGAGAATCTGGTTCCCATTATAAGACAGGTCACTGCAGGATTTTACCTGCAGACTTTTAGTTTTCCATATACATTTTGGAATAGATTTTATGAGAGCCTCAAAAATACTCTAGGATTTTTATTAAAATCATATTGAGTTTATTGAATGATTTTGGGATAATTGATATTATAATATTGTGCCTCGGTGAACACGGAATGGCTCTCTAGTATGTCCTTATTTTATGTCCTATGATAATATTTTTTAAATTTCTCCATAAAAATTTTGTAAGTTCTTGTTTGATTATTTGCACTTCTGGGGAATATTCATTTCTCCTCTAGTTCAGTAACAATCCTGCCTTGATATCCAGGAAATTATGAACTATACTGTAATGTTAGCCATTATAACCACATTATACGACCACTATAAAATACAAAGGGAGTGGTAGAAGAAAAATAATAAAATTCTTTATTATGTATAAACATATAATTTTCCGGCTTTTAAATGCTCTTGTGGACGATGCCTGGATTTCTAATGTATTTTCTAGTTGGTTGTTCTGGTATAAAGAAACAGTATGGGTGAAGGAAACTTGCTACAGTCTCTTATTAGTTCTCAGTTTCTCAGTTGATTCAGCTTTAAAAAAAAAAATGTAGATTATCTTTTTTTTTTTTTTTTTTTTGCAGTACACGGGCCTCTCACTGTTGTGGTCTGTCCCGTTGCGGAGCACAGGTTCCGGACGCGCAGGCTCAGCGGCCACGGCTCACGGGCCCAGCCACTCCGCAGCCTGTGGGACCTTCCCGGACTGGGGCACAAACCCGTGTCCCCTGCATTGGCAGGCAGACTCTCAACCACTGCGCCACCAGGGAAGCCCTATCTTATCATTTTCAAATGATGACTGTTAGTTTCTCCGCTTTCAATCTTTAACCTATTACTTACTTCCTTGCCATATTTTGCTAATCAGGACTCCAACACTGTTGAGCATCATCAGTGTTAAAGTCTATTCTTGCCCCAGTCTTGAAGGGGCTGCATAAAAGGAGAAAGTTGAAAGACTTAGCAGTCTGGCTTCCCAATTTGCCACCAGTCCCCTCCCTGCCACCTGCCCATCCCTGTACTCCACAATTCTCCTTTTCTGAGAGCTGTTTCCCTCAGTTGCAACTAATAGTTCTTGGGGTGTGCAGTGGGAGAGAGGTTGGGGAGGTGGAAAAACACAGGGCCTGCTCAATTGTCTGTATTTATCTTATTCTTCCCTATCTTCCCTGGGCTCAAAGATTATGGTTGTGTTACTCACACTAATCTGGGCTTCTCTTTTCCTGCCTCAAGTTGCGACAGAGGACGCAAGACCCACTCAGGGCTCTCCTTTACACCCATGCTATCTTCCATCTGTGGCTCCTTGCCCCTTCCCTTCCTAGGCTGTCATTTCAGGGGGAACCCGGAACCCAGCGAACTTCTGTCTCTCCAGAGATTTCTCAGGCTTTTCAGTATTAAAAAAAAATCCATCATTTTCTCCCTCACTCTGTGGCATCTTTAGGATTGGATTTAGCATGGAGATCCAGAAATTCTTTCAAGTAACATCTTACATTTTTCTATCTGGGACTGTTGTCTGCAAATGAAAACAACAGAGATGAAACTGATTGACAATGTAATTAGGATGTACTCACACGGCCTCCTATGGCCTCCTGTATGACCAACTGTGAAGCATTATCTATGAAATACTGCGGAAGCTGGCCAAAGACTAGAAAGGAAGCTGAGCGCTAGCCCATAACTCTGCATACCTTTGAGCTAAAAATAGATTTCTCCAAAAGCTGGTGTCATAATCCTGAAAGGCATATCCCAATCCTTCTTAGAGGGAGAATAACAGGGGAGCTGGTTGCAGCTGAAAAAGGAAGAGGTACTCATAGTCTATTCCCACATGACTAAAATCTAACTTTTAGTCTATGGAGCTAGCGGTTGTGAAATTGGGTAAAAGAAGAGAAGGTGGCAACGGACAGATCATAGCGCAGAAAAACGGTGGCCAGACATCTTTGCTTTTGAACACCAAAAGCTGAGAGAGACATACTCCCAAGGCAAAGAAAACAGATCGATGAGATGGCACTTAAACCTCAAGCAAAGCTCTGGCCTGCCCATCTCATGCCTCTTGCTTCATCCTCACATTACTCTCTAATAGGAAATTAGTACTTCTCAGAGATAAGCAATGATCTGTAAAGTGCTGACACTGGACTTGTGCACAGATATTAGATATAAGTGGACAGGAGGAGGGGAACATAAACAAAAGACAGATTAAAAAACTAACCTCACAAACAGGAACTTTTAAAAATGAAGACATAATTGAGGGAATAGTCATTATCTCAAAGCAGTTACAAATCATGGGCCATTCCTCACAGACTTTTGCCTTTGGAGTCCCTCATTTTATGGAACTCCAGGTCATCTTTCTCTTGCTGGATCCACATTTGCTCCAGGGGGAATACCCTCCTTGCCCAGCTCCTGGTGGGAGCCTGGTTACCTCCCATTCTCTGGCTTTCTGTCCCTTCCTGGGTGTGAACCAGCCACTGGTCCAGTGTGTTTGCCAGCTGCAGGGCACATATCAGACCCTTGAAAAGTCCAAATGATGTTGACCTCCCACCTCTCCCATCAAATTCTCTTTTGGAAGTAGAAGAGTTACCAAATAAATATTTTGTATGAAAAGAAAAGGTTACATGTAAAATTTGACTTTATGTAAGCAATATATAACACAATTGTTATGAATTTAAAAACCAGAAGGATTCTTATTTATCTATAGGCAAATAGATTTTTTCCATAGCATTTACCTTTCTTTTTTAAAATTGTGGTAAAATATACATACCATAAATTTTACCATTTTAACCATTTTTAGCTGTATAGTTCAGTGGCATTAGGTACATTCCCATTGTTGTGCTACCATCAGCACTGACCATCTCCAGAACTTTTTCTTCTTTCCAAACTTCTATCCATTAAACAATAACTCTCAATGTCCCTTTCCCTCCAACCCCTGAAAACCATTATTCTATTTTCTATCTTAATGAACTTGAGTACTTTAAGCACCTCATATAATCAGCCTTTAACATTCTTTTAGCATTCATTTAGCATTCTTAAAATCAAATAAATCACATTTTATAGGGGTCTTATACTTGCCTCTACTTTGCACATTCTTATTTTCCAAGCTGATTCAAGCAAGATTCATTTTAAGCCATAATTTGTTTGGATGTAACCATGTTACATTGTTTTTGTTTTTTGTTTTTCCTGGGATGAATAAGGAATATCTCTAAACTTTAATGCTAGTATAAAAACATATTCTATATAGAGAAATAACACTGAAGGAGAAAGTGAGAAAACAGTTACACACAGAGAAAAGGATCCCAGAAAAGATCCAGTTGACAGAATTCAGTGACTCGGTGGGTTGTGTAAGTTTAATTCAATCAATAAGTAAGTGTACCAGTTGGTTTGAAATCATAGGGCTGAGCACACATGTCCTGGACTGAAATAGTAGGCAAGGTGTTTGGCTTTGGTTCACCACATAAGCACATTCATTATTCAGAAAAAGAAAATATGGTCAGACATTTGTTCTGATTCTTGGTTTGGAAACTTTCAAATGCTGAAATTGTTAAGAGCCAGTAAGATAATATTCCTGAAATTTAAAATTGATTCACTGGCTCTTTATAACAGATAATGACTTCATATTTATTATTCCAGGGTTGCATTTTGTAATTGAACTTTGCTTAGATAAAATTTTGAAAGACATCATTCACTGATCATCAGTCCTTTAATGAATCTCTACCATGCTTCAGGTGCTGCTGGGCACTGGGGAATAAAAGATACTACATTCAAATTGTTCATGAGGGAATAGATGACAGATAGGTAGATAGGTAAGTAACTAGTTAGACAGCTAGCTAGTGATAAGGGGGAGGAAAAGAGGGAGAGCCATAGGAAGAAAGACAAAGAGAGAATGAAAAAATAATGTGGCAAACTAAGAAATTGAGGTAAAGGGTAAATAGGAGTCCTTTGTACTTTTCTTACAACTTTTATATAAGCACAAAGTAATTTTTTAAAGGTGTCGCAAAAAGAATAAGAAAATAGAATATATGTGACCCTAACTGTTCATTTAGAAAGTTATGCTATAAAAGGGTCTTCCAGTCTTATTTTTTAAAGGAATGATTCCTCATCATGTTAATGGGTATTCTGAGAAAAATAGTGTTCCATGGTAGTCAGTTTGCAAAATATGTACTATTCACCTCTCCTAGATAGTCTAGTGTATATTTTAGCATATTCAAGGATCAGAGAAGTCCCCTAGGAAAGAAAGCCAACTACTTTATTCTGTTTAACACAGGATATCCCAATGTATCTGACCATAGAATTCTTTTTTTCTTTTTTTTTTAGAGTAACACATTAAAATAGAGAATTCAGAAATACCATTGTAGGATAAGGAACATTATCTCAGTTTGGATGCATTCAAATTCACGTGCAAGGAAGCTACTTGTAATGCTATATGTGTTGCTGGGTTTATGCAGATACAGTTCCAGTTGGTTCTCAGATACCTTTGTGCACAGGTATAGACATGTGGTGCCCCTTTAATTAGAAACCCTTACCCTTAATGTGGTATTTATTGAATCTCATGCTGAGATAAATAGTTTCTGTTTACACAATTTCCCAGGACTAACTGTCAAGTTTTTAGAACAGCCTTTCACTAAGCTTTAATTAGTACAATTAAATGAGCCACTAAGATAAAACAAATCATCAATTCAGCCACCTATAGTGAATCAGTTGATCTTGGAGTACATGACGTAAAGGTAAGATCATTGGCTTCTTGCCTGAGACTGCTAAAGGCAAGATTACCAAATAATTTCTTGTTCCCTTTGAGTCCTTCCTCAAAATTCCTCAAGAGTAGAGGATGACTTTGGAAATGTAACATCAGGTTTTTCTCTTCACCAGTAATGAAACCCTGGTTACACATACTCTCACTCTATGTTTCTTTAGTAGAAAAAGGTTGCATTTAAGACTTTGAAAAGTTCTAAGAAGCAGTTAAAAATAATTTTTCTTTCATTGAAAAAAATTTCAGTAAAAATCTTGAATAAGGTGTCTTATTTCTTAAGTGACAAAAAGACTTCGTGGAAGTGAAATTAGAGAATGCTAATTTTTTTAAGTGCCTAAATTAAATGTGCGTTCAGGTGTTATTGATTAACTCCAGCATTCTGCTTCCTTCTGTATGTACATTTAGGACAAATGGGCAACACTGTAACAAAATTGGAAAATACTAATTCAGTTTTGTAAGGAATATAATGAATTGTCTCCACAATACTATGTAATTGCTAGTAATTGTAAAAATATTTCCTAACTAAAGTAGGTTTTCTTCATAATTATACTTGTAATTTCAAAGAACAGAATAGTGATTCTTAATGAGCAGGTATCATCTAATAATGCACCAATTCTTAATTAATTGACTACACTGCTTAAAAAGTAAGTGCATTAATGTAAAACATTGAATAGATAAAAGTAAGAGAGAGATGATGCCAAATAGACAAAGCTTCAAAACGTCAAACTGTCATTTTTCATGTCATTCCTAATGGGCATATTTCTTCATTGTTCTTTACGCCTATGCTCAGCACATTATGTAGATTGTCATTTAACCATGTTAATTAATTATCTTGATTTCTTTGACTAACCTTGTGCCTTAGATTATATGAAGTAATAAAAAGTAAGAAAAGAAAGACAGAAGGACTAAGTGAAGATAGACAAAGAAGAACCCAACATCCCCGGCTGACCCAAGAGACAGTTTTTGTATTAAAATATAAAATGACGTAATTTTTATTTCTGATGATAGGTTGTTATGTGGAAAATGCTTAGTACTTTTTCTTGGTTAGACCAAAGGTAGAGAAAATACGTTTAAATTATTCACAAAAGAACTACAGGTTAGAGTTTAGTTCAATTCATTAAAACATTTCCTAATCAACTATCATTCATTCATTCACTCGTTCATTTAATCCTGGAATTTGTAAACTACAGCCCCTGGCCAGCCACCAGGTTTTATAAATAAACTTTTACTGGAACGAAGCCTATGCCTCTTCCTTATATTTTCTCCGGCTGCTTTCACACTAAAATAGCAGAGTTGAGTAGTTATAACAGAGACTTTATGGTCCACAAGGCCTAAAATATTTACTACCTGGCTGTTTACAGAAAAAGTTTTCTGACTCCTGATTTAATCAGGCATTTAGTCATTTGTTATCATTTAATAAGTATTTTGCAGAATCTTAGTCATTGGTCTCAGCGGTAAGAATAAATCAAAGAACATTCAGTGGTAGTCTGTGCACCCATGAAGTTTATAGTCTAGTGGAGGAAACGATTAAACAGCAATGACATCAATAGTGTGATCCAGTCTAGAAAAGGGAAAGTAAAGCACTATGGGAACAAAGATCAAAGGCACCAAAACCTAGAATGGAGAGGGGTAAAGGAAGGATGTTCCTAGAAGGAAATGAGGTCTAAACTTAAATCTGAAGGATGAATAGGAGTCAGTCAGAAAAATAAGAGCTGGGCTGGGAGGAGAAGGAAAGAGTCCGGGGTGGCTTGTGAGTGTTAGAAGGAGAAAGTCACATGCTGCGTGTAGGCATAAAAGAAAGTGTGGCATGGGTGAGATCCAGTCTGGTCAGACCAAAGACTTCTAGGGAAAAGAGGTAAAAAAGAAAGCTAGAAAAGCAAGAAGGACGCAGATTATTCTGAGTCTTATAAGGAGTTCATTCTAAGGAAAATGGAAAGCCATGGAAGGCTTTAAATTATGGGAAAGACACGACCATATTAGTGTCTTAGAATGATCACTTAGATTTCATCACGGAGCTTGGAGGGAGCTATTGTAGAGATAGAATCCCTGGCTGTGGCCAAGTGAGGAGACTGGCAAATCCTTTCCCTGAAAAGCAACTATAAATCTGGACAAAATAGTCTGAAAAAAAAAGAAAAATCGTTTTTCAACCGTCTGGAAATGAACAAGAGTAGGTAACAATCTGAAAAGCATTTTTACTTAAAAATCTTAACCTCCCAGGTTAAATACTGGGAATCTGTAGTGCTCTGGCCCCGGGCTGCTCTCCCTTCCGCCCCACACCAGCCCAGTTGACAAGGAGATTTTCCAGGGCAGGTCAGGTCTTAAGGACCAGCAGCTTCTCTCTGACTGGCAAAGGGGCTCCCTCAATTTGGTGTGGTGGGAAAAGCCCGCACCCAGCAGTGTGGTCGGTGGAAGTGATAATCACAATGGTGGTTTGAGTAGGGAAGACCCACAGCTCTAGTAGCCTGAGGATGCAGTCATCGTTGGAGAAGGCATACTTCTCACTAGACTGTGTGAATGTGAAGCAGACACTGAGAAAACCCAAACTAGTGACAGATACCTGGCCAGCCCCGGAGCAGAACACATGTGCAGAGGAGACACAAAAGGGTCCGGCAGAAAGTAAAAGACTGGTCATACTTGAAAATGGCATGAACTTTGAATGCCACCCCCCTGACCCACATACCTATCTACCAGCAGAGAACAGAAGCCTTGCTGGTTTGAAGTGGTTGAGCACAACCTCTGTCCAACCTAGATCTGACTGAAGCAACGCAAACACAGGGCTGACGTCAAGGAACAAACACAAGACTATTTTAAAAAACAAATATGTATATGTATGGCTGATTCACTTTGTTATAAAGCAGAAACTAACACACCATTGTAAAGCAATTATACTCCAATAAAGATGTAAAAAAAAAAAAAAGACCATAAGCAGAGACATCAGCAATCACAAACCACAGAGGAGATGGATTTCACAGACCTAGCCAGGTAGATTCCTAACAGAGAAATAAATTAACAAAACTGCAACAATAACAATGTTCAGGGGGAAGAAAAATCAGAATCCAGAACTGCTTTAATATATTGCCTATCATGGGGCTTCCCTGGTGGCACAGTGGTTGAGAGTCCGCCTGCCGATGCAGGGGACTCGGGTTCGTGCCCCGGTCCGGGAAGATCCCACATGCCGCGGAGCGGCTGGGCCCGTGAGCCATGGCCGCTGAGCCTGTGCGTCTGGAGCCTGGGCTCCGCAATGAGAGAAGCCACAACAGTGAGAGGTCCGCGTACAGAAAAAAAAAAAAAAAAAAAAAAAAAAAAAAAATATATATATATATATATATAACCTATCATGTCCAGGTTTCAACAAAAACTACTAGACACAAGAAGAAACAGGAAAATGTGACCAATACTCAGGAAACAAAGTAGTCAATAAAAATTTGTCACACGTCACTGAGGTACGAGTTTTGGCAGTTCACAAGGTCCGAGAAGCAGACCAACTCGAGATCAGACATGCCAAGAGATTCACTGGGAGAAATGCTTGAGAAGGACGAAGGGAGAAGGGAGCCTTCAGATCACAGTGCAGATCTGCAACCTATGAAATGAGGGAGGAAAAGGAGGGACTGGCTAGGAAGATGCTTAACTGCAGTGCAGTTCTGAGAACGTCTCGGCTATACCAAAAAAGTCTCTGAGTAAAGAGTGCCTAACAGAGGAGGCCAGCTTTGGGCCAGCTCAACTCTGGTACCCACACTACATACACTTAGTTATTGGCTGGAAACAACCCGAGCGAGGTGTGGCCTCAGTGTGAATAGAGAGATCTGAAGATGCAGCAGCTCAAACATAAAATCTTCCATCTTCCCATAATCCATCCACTCCTGCACACTCGCCTCCATCAGCCCCTTCATGCTGTTTTGTTGTCCTCTTTGGCTTGCCAGAATAACTCAGGACTTTACACTTTACTTAGCATCAGCCATCACTTTCTCTAGCCTTCTAAGACCCACCTGACAGTGAGTCTGCCTGATCTTCTGGGGCCTCACCGGATATTAAATGATGTGTCATAAGAGAGAGCCCCAACGTTAATGAATTCTTGCTTAACCATTCTTTTGTTCCAGCCCTCTTGATCAAGCACTCTCAAAATCCAGTTCTAGGGGTAGTCCTCTCATTCTTCACGGTACATGCTAGCTACTTCTTAAAACGCTTACAGAGTGTAATTTCTTCCGTTCCTTATCAGCCTCAGCACATCCCCAGCCAGGTCCTGTGGAGATTTAACCCTAGTTATCGCTCCAGCAGCCAGGAAAGGAAGTAGGAGCAGCTCCTGAGGGCAGCACCTGTTGCCCTGCAGGTGAAAGGTCTCTTCCTTGCTTGCAGCAAGGAGTGACAGCTCCCTCTCAAGGAAGGGTGGGCCACCTCTGCAAGCCCTGAGCATTCAGGGTCCCAGGTTTTTCCAACCGGGGCCCTGGCTTGAGCATTTAGACATCGTCAGAGCTCTTGCCTCTATCATAGACTATCTCTGCTGCTCAGCTGTTTTTACTCTTCCATGTCAGAAGATAAAGATCCCTTCTTAAGCTGTCAAAGAGGCCCTCTGGCTCTCACAATTAGCCTTTAATCGTTTGTTAACTGCTCTCAGTTTCTCATTATCCCATCACAGGATGTCAATATAGCTTGTTAATAATAAGGCAACTCCACTCTTCCTAGGCATTAGTCCCCAGTATCTTTCACATGCCAGAATCACCGCACTATCGAGAGCATTTCTCAACACTGGGACATTTTCCAAGGTCACCGCTGGGGAAATCTTCAGTGGGCTCTCACCTTGTGCCAGAGACTTATCATGCCTTCCCCACTCCACTCATGAAACAGTTCTTTGTGTTGGCCAGACAGTGAGTGAGCCAGACCCAAGACCAATCTTACTGTCAGCTTTCTCAGTCCCCACCCTTGATACCACCTGTCTCCATTTAGGACCTCCAAGAAACAGACACTAAGGTGTATTAGACATTCGAGATTTCCTGGGGCAAGGATAAAGGTAAGGGAACAGGAGCAGGTATGGGGAACCTTCAGACTGCAATGCAGGTGCCGGTGTGACTCTTGCAAAAGGAGAGAGGAAAGGAAGGATTGGGTAGGAAGAGGCTCAGACCTCAGGACAGTTCACAGAAAGTCTTGGCAACACTGATGGAGCCCCACTAGTGTGGGGATGCCCTGAGCCAGAGGTCAGGCGCAAGGGGTGGTGACCCTTGAGCACAGGTGAGAAAAGGTTACCATTAAAAGTGTCCCGCATCAGGAAGGCATGGCCCAGTTCAAGCACCCATACCGTGTTCAGTCACTGGCTCAGTCAGTGGCTGGGAGCAGCCAGGGAAGCACGGGTTGGGTGTGATTGCCATGTGGCTCTAAGCTGTAAGTCAACCGTGACCCATAACAGTTCCCGTTGAATGATGATGTGGGCAGTGCAATTCCATCACTGCTACCTGTGTCCTTCCCCTGGATTTCTGAGGACCCCTGGACTAGAGTGTTTGTGTTCAAAGGTCTCCTTTTGTTTTGAATTCCTGCTCCTAGTTAAGTACTCTGTCTTTTTCAGTGATCTCACTACCACTTCTGGCTTCCTCAATGCCCTCTTGGCAACTATGCCCCAAATTTGAAGACCTCCATTCCACAAAGTAGCCCTATCACAGTGCTATGATAGGTATCTGACATATGAGAGATTTGGTGATAATGGTGAAAATTCCAAGACAGAGAAAGGAAGAACTTAAATTTTAATTTTTGATGTCATCATGTTTAAAGTCCACTGGCCCTTCTCTGCCACAAGGAATTTTTTACTTTTCTTCCCATTCATTTCTTACCTTGGTTTCAATTCTCAAAATTCCCCTTCTCCTGGGTTGTCAGGAAGGAAAAAACATAATCACTATTCCTCTCTTTTGCATCCCTATATGTAGTGTGTGGCCAATCTCTCTTTTATCTCTACTGTCATCTAAGATGAGGTTCTGGAGTCTAATCGGGCATAACCAAAAATGGGTTAATTAAGGTGTTTATAGTAAATATTGTAGTCAATCCTGGATTTCTGGTACTTTCTCATATCTTAGTTTTGGCTACTTCTGACTGTATTTTTATTTGTTAACAAATTATTAAAAACTCAATCTCAGATTAAACAGAAGCTTATGATAAACCTAATGCAAAAATATAAGAAAACAAATAACGATAACCCACAGCCTTTTCTATGCAATTCCTTATCTCAAGTTCATTTTCCAATCTATTGATATTTTTATCTTTGAAAATGTTCAGTAATGTCAAATGTACATAAAAAAAGACTACGTATCAATTTACGAACAGATGTAGGCATGTAGCCAACATGTATAAAAGGAAAATGGTTTAAAGAAGCTGATTCTTTGATGTGAAGTTTTCTTTTATAAGAATTTTTCTTTATCTCTCCCTTAATAAAAAAAAAAGTAAGAGCCTAGTTCAAAGCACAATCAGTCTTTCATGGTAAGGACAATGGATGGAAGCAATCTGAAGCAAATGCCCTTTGATTAAACAGATGACTATTTGACTTCTTAATAAATAATCAACATCAAAATGAAAGTCTAGAAATTTTCAAGTTCACATGGTTATGGTTTATTTTAGCAGAACTGAAATGGTATATGCACTTTGAACTCTATAGCTTAAATATTTTAAAAAGACTCCTTGGAAAGAATTTTAAAATAACCCAACTACATTCATTCACCAAATCATGGAAAATTGAAAGCAAATTAAGATCCCGAGAATATATATTTGGCTTTCAGCATCACGTTGTACCTGTACTTTTGATTCCAAAACTGCCCTGGCATGTGTTTGTTTTGAGGTCACTTTTGATGGGGGAGGTAGGTGCTGCAGTACACAGATAAGCAGGAGATGAAACATGGAAGAAAAATCTGTTCGTTTCAAAACTCAAAGAGAGTAACTGCCCCAGCACTGCATGCTTTTCCCTTTTCCAGTTTAAAATTTTCTCTATTCCAAATAATGCCATATACAATTGCCCCAGTTTTGAACCAGCTTATTCGGCACTTGCACGAGTAGATTGGTATACATAATTTTTTTTTCTTACCTACAAGTTCCAAAGAAAAACTATCATTTTTCACAGGTGTTCTCTGCTGGGATGCCCCAGCAACGACAGCTCTGGTCCTGCAGCAGGAAGACTGGTTGCCTGCTGGCCCTTCCTCCCATCCTGGTTGTCCCTTTAAAAGTCAGAGTTGGGCTTCCCTGGTGGTGCAGTGGTTGGGGGTCCACGATGCAGGGGACATGGGTTCGTGCCCCGGTCCGGGAAGATCCCACATGCCGCGGAGCGGCTGGGCCCGTGAGCCATGGCCGCTGAGCCTGCGCGTCCGGAGCCTGTGCTCCGCAACAGGAGAGGCCACAACAGAGCGAGGCCCGTGTACCGAAAAATATATATATAATAATAAATAAGTAAATAAAAGTCAGAGTTGTGTTTTCTTCCCCAGGGTCAGGACAAGTTGTCCTTCTCAGTGAGTTGGAGATCCTTTCTCCTTAAACACACACAAAGCACAAAAATACAAAACAACAGTTCTGCCACGCCCAAGTTTAATTCTCATTAAGTAGTTCTCTAAATAGGCGTTAGCTGATTTAAAAAAAAAAAGACTCCCTGTGCAGTATATCTGCTCACAATCTACTTGTCCTTTGCTTGTGGCAAAGAAGAGAGATTTCTCAAGTGATGAAAATTATTGCAATGAACTATTCACATCCACCTGGAACCTCAGAATATGATCCTACGTGGAATAGGGACTTTGCAGATGTGTCTAAGGTAAGGAGCTTGAGATGACATCATCCTGGAAGAAAGAGAGCCCTAAACTCAACGATGAGTTCCCTTATAAGAGACAGAAAAGAAGACACAGACACACAGAGAGAAAGCCATGTGAAGACAGAGCAGGAACGAGAATGATGTTATCTATAAGCCAAGGCACACTAAAGATTGTCTGCAGCCACCAGAACCTGAAAAAAGGCATGGAACAGATTCTCCCTCAGAGCCTCTGGAGCGAACCAATCCTGCTGACACCTTGATCTCAGATTTCTGGCCTCCAGAACAGTAAGAGAATAAATTTCTGTTGATTTAAGCCAACAAGTTTATGGTAATTTGTTATGGCAGCCCTAGGGAACAGATACGGTACATAATTATTTATACACACACACACACAAACACACTATTAATATCTTGGAAAGTTTCCCTAAGGATCAGTGGTTCTCACTGAAGGCCGTACTGCCCATATGGAAATATACCATGGTGGTGGTTTGGGTTTCAGGTGATTGGAGGATGCTACAGGCATTGAGTGGGCAGCATTCATACTGGTCCCACACAGTGAAACACTGTTCAGCCTTTTGCACGACCTTTGAATATTCTCACCAGTCATTTATGTAGGTGGAAAACTGATTCATAATTATTTGAGACAAGAACCTAATGTTGGTGAACACAAAGTAGTTTTTGCATAGTTTCAATATACACGCATTTCCTGAAGTTTTCAGGAAATACAATTACTGTAAAGTGAGGGAAGTTTGCATTTTCTTTTGTTTGAATCATACTGATGCAGCTGTGCTGGTCTGCAGTTGTAGATTTTGCCTCAAAGCACTGACAGTATTATCTTACCTGCTAATTTCATTGTGCCTGAAGATTTACATAATTAAATAGATATTGTATTAATCAGGCTTCTCCTGAATAATATGAAGAGATTTATTATAAGGGATTGATTTGCATGATTATGGAAGCTGAAGAGTCCCAAGATCTGCAGGGTAAGTTGGCAGGCAGGACACCAAGGAGAGCCAATGGTGCAGTTTCAATCTGAAGACCAGGAAGAGCTGATGTTTCAGTTCCAGTTTGAAGGCAGGAACAAAACCATGTCCTAGTTTAAAGGCAGCCAAGCAGGAAGAATTGCTTCTTACTCAGAAGGAGGTCAGCCTTTTTGATCTATTCAAGCCTTCAACTGATTGGATGAGGCCCACCCACATTAGAGAGCACAATTTTGTCACTCAGTCTACTGATTTATATGTTAATCTCATTAAAAAACACACTCACAGACACATCCGGAGTAATGTTTGACCAAATACTTGGGCACCTTCTGGCCCAGTCAAAATGACTCATAACATCAATCATCATAGATATTAATATATAAGTTGTTTTTCTTCTATTTCTACCTCACATTCTAATTAAAACAGTATATTGGTTTCTAAAAATATAATTGTATAAGAAGGTTATATTATTTATGAATTTCATTTTCAATAGTAAAGAGGTCGTTAAAAAATATTCATTACAAAGAGGAGTCACTGGCTATTAGAGGGCTGAGCAAAACTAACCTAGGTGTGCTGCATTCTGTCGAGATGGCTTAATAGTTCTCCATATATGGACACACAATAATACATTGAATTAATGAACACTTCAGTTGTTTTTTTTTTTTTTACTATTACTAAAAATCTCATGGAGAACACCCTCATACATGTATCTTTGCACATTTTACAATATTTCTGTATAATAGATTCCTCAAGAAAGAATTCTTCGGAAGAGTATGCACATTTAAAATGTTGATAGACACTTTAGCAGTGCGTTTCAAGACAAGAACTCTTTCTTCAAGGGAAATTGTATTCTGTGGATGAAAACTGTTGCCTGCCATATCGGTAAACAAAGGATGTTGCAGCCATCAAGCCATCAGCCATTGTAGCCACCCCCAACCGGGCATCCTGAGGGGATTCAGGATGGAGAAAAGCAGGCTACTGGCCCTAGAGAGTTAAGGTGCATGTCAAAGGAATGATTCAGTGAGCCCAGACTCTTGCATCTTCCTATACATAGAAAAGCTCTCTAGAATCATTTACTTGAGATGTCTGGTTTTCTTTCATTAACAGTAATCTTTTGATGGTCCCACTACCTGGTTTTTGTTGTGAAACTCCTATATGTACCAGCTCCTCCCTTACCTCTTCAGGGCAGTCCCTCAGAGCTGTCTGACAGGCTGTCTTCTGGGCTTAAGTCCTCAGTCTTGCCTGCCAGATAAAACATAATTCTCAACTTTTAGGTTCTGCATTTTTTTTTCAGTCGACAATACCAAAGACTATATAAAACAGGTATAAGTAGAGCTGCTTTTGAAAAAGCATAGAGATCCAGAAGCCCTGCCCATTCCTTTCTTGGCTAAGGCAATCCCTGGGCATCTCCACAGAGCTCCTCAGGCTTCAGGAGCATAGCTTGAAAACACCGGCCTGAGATGCAATTTATCCCTTTCTTGGTGGCTCAGGCTTTGTAAGTCTGGCCCTCCCGGGGAGACTCCTTGATAGCTTCTCCTCACTCTCCCTGACATCTAGGTGGCGATCAGCAGGTTAAGTGTTGGCTCATTTATCAGTTGTATAAGGCCAACCAGGTAGAATCCCCATGCTGCCTTCATTATTATTATTTACCTTTTTGAAATGTTTTAAATACATGTACTGAAAAGTCCATAAAAGTTAAACATGCAGCTTAATAAAACAGCATAATGCATATACAGACATAGCCATTACCCCAATAAAGAAATAAAATAGCATCCCAGACACACCCACCTCACTCCTCACCAAAGCGAATCACCGTACTGACATTTATAGTTATCATTCCCTTGTTTTTCTTTGTACTTTTACTCTAGCATATACTAGAGTACAAGTATACTCTATACTATACACTAAATACACTATAGTTTCTTTTTCGCCTGTTTGGGAACGTCATATCAAAGGAATAATATAGTACGTATTTTCTGTTCTTTGGTGCAATACGGTTTTTGTGAAATCTGTACATGCTGGTGCATACGGCTGTAGTTTTTAAAAATTTTTATTCCTGTGTTGCATTTAATTCTATGAATATACCACAATTTATTGATCCATTCCATTGTTGATAAGCGTTTGGTTGTTTTTCAGTTTAAGGCTGTTATAAATAATGCTGCTAAGAACTTTCTTACATATATCTTCTGATTCCCATAGTCTTACATTTCCATTTCACATATTACTGGAGATAAAATTGCAGGGACCTATGATATGAACCTGAGCTTTCCATTCTAGGTTGTTTTACTCATATAAACAAACAACTCTACTGCTTGGTTTTAAGGAGTATTTGTTCTGTAGACTACCTGATAACCATGTGTAATTGCAATCATCATTGTCTCAGATATCTTCCACAATATTTTATAAAATGTAGGATTGTATGGGGTTTCTTTTGGGGGTGATGAAAATATTTTAAAATTAAATAGTGGTTATGGTTGCACAACTCTAAATACACTAAACCCCTCTGAATTGTACACTTTGAAGGGATGGATTTTGTGGCATGGGGATTATATTTCAATTAGGCTGTTATAAATAAACAAGTTAAAAAAAACAAATGACAACAAAAATTCAGGACTGTCACTGGCGGAAGCAGTGTAATGGGGACTCTCCCTCCAACCATCCTACCAGGAATTATGTGCGAAGGGAGGGGACAGGCAAGGAGCAGGAGAATGGGATGGGGACGTAACGAAGGACAGAGGACAGTATGAAAGTGGTAGGTTTAGACGGGAGCTTAGGAAATATTATGGTAGCCTGATGTATTATTTGATTATGGGAAATGAGGACAAGGAAATGGAATAGAGTTGATGGAGTACTTTAAGCAATGACTATGTTTAAATACACATGATTTTCTGATCTGCACGTATCAGCTCTCCACATGCCAAAGAGTGTTAATATGTTCATGGAATACATGAGGGAAAGTGAGTTGCAGGGATGGAACTCAGGGTCACAGGGCTAATATATAGAGATAACAATAATAGTAACATCCTAGCTAACACTAGTATTTCATATTTATTTTGTATTTATTGTAAGGTTTCAAATCCTGGCTATACCACTTACTATCTGTGTAACATTGAGCAAGTTACTTAGCTTTTATTGACCTTACTTTCTTCATCCAATAAGCTACCATTTGCATTTCAGTTCCAGAAACGGTGTCACGGGAATTGCCTCTGTCTCCCCACTTTAAAGGAGAATGCACAGTAGCAGGTATGCCCGTTAGAAGGAGTGCACACTTGCCCTGCTGCCCACACACACCCCTGACATAACCACATAAACGAGGTAAGTCTGTTGACACCAGACGGGAACATCCCGTGTCAAGAGAACGCAGAAAACTGCCTTTCTGCTTGAAACTAGAGAAAAGGGAAAAATAATGTCTCAACAAATCATCCTGTCACACAAGCATCCTACTCACTGAAGAATTTTAAGCAGTATAACTACAAAAGCCCTTGCTCAAATTGTGTGTGGTATTCTGTGCCTCTGAAGTTATGGAATGAGAATTTTTTTTAATCTACAAATGATTGTTTGAAATAACATCTTTTTATTTACACATACGTATTTTTGGATAACGTGGGGAATAGCTCATTTTGGTTAACAAATACATAACACAACTTATACATCCGTTTTGTTCATTGAGAAGGTTTGGGGACATGTAAAGAGCCCAGAAAATTCCAACAGGCTGTTGTTATCAAATGAATCAGTACGGCTTCTTCAGCAGTTGAATATCACTCTCTATAACACTTTTCTTCTATAAATGAAGGCCTTGTTTTATAACTGGCCTGGATGCTTCTGATTTTATTGGAACTATACTAAGAAGCTGGTTTGCTGTGAATTCCTTCCTTGTGGCTAAATGTGCACAAATTCAATACAGCATCTGAGCCGACACGAGGTCTCACACCACCCACGTCCCAGGTGGAATTAAATGTCCTCGAGTAGGCTGCTTTGAAATTCTAGGTTTTAAAGCACGCTTTTCAGAGCAGCAAAGCACAAATGACTGTGTGTATATTTACCGCACTTTATGCACCCTGTGTATAAAAGCTGTACTGAACATTTATGAGGGTTCTCCTCTGAAAAACTGCAGATCATAATAGAAAGTATGTTTTTGCATTTGTACCAAAACCTCAGACTCCAATAGACTGAGGACTTGATGGAGCTAAGAAACAAAAAGAGGGAGCTGCTTACCACAACATATAGCGTTCCTGGCACAAACAGATCTGTTTCACTCACTCAGGCCTTGAGGCACGAGAACAAAAGAACCCGAGCAGTTCCAGCACCCTTTGCCCACATCTGCCCAGGCCCTGCCCTTTTTCTCCACAGAGAGCAAGGGAGGGGAAGAAGTGAGGCAGGCAGTGCCCATGAGTTCTGAAAAACAGGGTAAAGAGAGATGCTGGGAGCCCTTTTCATCTTTTCCCATGAAATATCTAATGCATTCTCCTTGACTTTCATATTTTAAAATGGCTGTACATCGTTCAAACAGCAGAGGTCTAATGATAATGGCCTCCAAATGTTTGCATTAAGTAAGTTGACTTATTTCCAAGGTAATCTAGAAACAAACATTGACTGTGTTCATTGTTTGAAAAGTGTTTAACTATGCCTGATTTCCTCCCAAATGCCTACATGTAGCAGTTAGGGGCCAACAAGGAAACCACTTTACCATTTTTTAATCAAGAGAAATCAATGCAGGGAATTGGGTACAAGGGTGAGAGAAGAGCTGGAAGCCAGACAGGAGGTAGCATGGCAACCGGAGATGAACAATGGCAGAGAGAACCAAAGGCTGTTGTGGGGTTTTCAGAGCCCAGAGCCAAGGTCACAGGACAGTAGCTGGCACCTCAATGGACCTGTCGTGGCGGGAGTGGGGGGAAATGAGCCACAGGGGATATGCAGCCGTGCTGGAGAAACACCCAAAGCAGAGAGCAGTCCTGTGTTCTCCCTTCCGCCTGCAACCCCCAACGTCTCACCAGTTCTCACGTTGCCCAAAGCCAGAAGCCAGCGGACACAGGAGGCTGGGAATCAGCCTGTAGGCAGGGGTCAGCCCCACTGCCATAGAGAGCAGAGCAAGGGAAGAGAAATGAATCTGAGATTACATCTTCCTTGACCATTTCTCTGACTTCCCAAACTAAAGAAAAAAATATATCTGAAATGAAATCTCTAGCTTATTGGACAATGGGAAAGACTAGGTGCTGAAGGCTGCGGCAACCGAAGAAACTCTGCCTTACCCTGACCTATGAGCTCAATACCACTCACCTAGGGTAGCATCAGCCTCTACATTGCTTCCAGCCGAGGCTCTAGGCAATAGGACCCATTTGCAGACTCATACAGGGGACCGGTTGCCTTTTTCTTGATTTTCTTGACATTGTTTCAGTATTTTCTCATACATATTCACACAGAAATGATTATGCAGCATTTTATGAGCTGTCACAAGGGAAAATGGCTGTGGCATGAGTCCATGGCTGACAGGGTGCTCTTGCCACCTGTCATCCAGAGCTTTGAGGTGCGGGGAGAAAAAAAGGAGAGAAAATAAAATGTGAATGGGTGGTGAGTGACATCTCCTGACTTTTGGGTAGGTAACTAGAGTAGAGTCACCCTTCCCTCTCTTATTCTTTTCTTCTCTTTTTTAAGAAGAAATAAATATATCTAAGAGAAACATTCTGGCTATCTAAGGGTGGGGAACAAGAGTAGTTAGAAGAAAACAGCTGGAATGTGTCTGCAAAAGGAACGGACAAAAACGCTCTTTCTGTGCCATCAGTGAATCGCTGCTGTGAGAAAGCCAAAATAGCAACTTCTTTACCGCCAAAACAATTCTCCCTGAGGCCAGTTCCCAGCTTCCCATGCATACGCAGGACACTTCCCAGCTGTTTGGCAGTGCTGAGTGCTTCTTGACTGACCAGAGCCTCAGATCACAATGGAAGCTGCCATGTCTAAGGGACCTTCACATCACATGCAATGGAGGGGCACAGGGGGTCTGGGCAAGTCCCATGGAGACAGGACACTACACTGGTCAGTGTGAATAAAGAGAGGAAACTATTGTCTTTAATAGAACTGACATTACTGGCATCTATCGAGCACTTTGTATATGCCAGGCTCTCTGTTACCCTGCTGAATCTTCACAAGAACCCTCTGTGGTCACCATTCTGACTTTCCCCATTTCACAGATGAGGACCCTGAGGCTCTGAGGTTGGGTTATTTGTCCAGTGTCACACAGCTAGTAAACGGAGATCTGAGACTCAAATCTAGGTCTGTCTCTCTCCTCAGACCCAAAGCTCTTCATCACTATGCTATTCTGTATATCACTCTAACGGAAACTCAGTGGACAGTTTGTATGTTCAGTGCAAACAGTCACTGACCTCTTCACCCATGATTTATGCAAGAGATAGTAAAACAGAATTGTTACTTGTTTGTTCTCTCTGGGTAGTTTCTGAATGCAAATAGTCAGTGAATTCTTGCTATCTATTTAGTCTAAATGACTGAGTCATATGATATCTGCTGGTGTTCTAGAAGCTTGTATGTTCTGAATCTCTCCAGCTACCCAAACCCTAGAGAAGAAATGCTCTATTTCTGCAATTTTTCTTCCCACACCTTCTCAGCTGAAATCACCAAAGACTGGAATCTTTAGGCTCAGATCCTGGCCAGTTCAGGAGTGACTCCTAATTTCATCTTTAGAGAAAGTCACACATTGTAACAGTGTGTTGCCCAGGGTCCATCATACCTGTGATGAGTACTAGTCATTCAGGTGCCCACCCAGTCCTCCTCTTTTCCAGCCCATATATGTAGGCTTTGCTTTCATCTCTGTTGCATTGCTGGAGTCCAGCTAGCTCATCTCTACTGTGTAGACCCTCCTCCCTGGAAGTTGACCCTGTCCCTTGGATTCTTACAACATTTATAGAAGTAAAACAGCATGGGATGACAAACGCATCGCACATATACTGCCCATTTCCTTTCCTGCACCCACAGAGTTAGGGTGACCATTTGTTACCTAAACCAGGACCCTTTGGGAGTGAAAAGGAGGACTAAATTACATGAAGACAACAGGCATGAGCCCAGGCAGTCCCATAGGAGCATCTCTCATTGATCCTATGCTTCTCATCTGTGATCCCGGCAACCCCTCAAAGATGAAAACTAATTGCACGTCAGGACACTTACTCCTCACGTTTATGTGCATGCTACTTATTTCATTTTTTTCTGCATAAAGTGGAGTGTTTACTCTGCAACTTTCCAGGCAAGGAGCAATTTACTTTAAAGAAAAGGAAGCTATTATCTCTGCTCACCAACAGATTGTAATCTAGTTTTGAAGAAAAGACATCATAAAATAAATAAACAAATGTATAAATGTATAAAATAAATGCACTTTATGAATGCAAGTATTCTGTCCCATAAATGAACTCCCAGGGTGAGTGAGAAGACCAGGTAGCAATTTGCAAAGCAACTTAGGCTGGAAGGTAAACATTCCATTGTTTCACTAGGAGTTGACATAGAATATAGCCCAGATTTTAGATTCAAAAAGTCCTGGATTCGGAACTTCCCTGGTGGCGCAGTGGTTAAGAATCCGTCTGCCAATGCGGGGGACACGGGTTCGATCCCTGCTCTGGGAAGATCCCACATGCTGTGGAGCAACTAAGCCCGTGTGCCACAACTACTGAGCCTGCACTCTAGAGCCTGTGAACCACAACTACTGAAGCCCGTGTGCTTAAAGCCCGTGCTCCGCAACAAGAGAAGCCACTGCAATGAGAAAGCCGCAAGCCACAACGAAGACCAAATACAGCCAAAAATAAATAAATTAAAAACTAAAATAGTCCTGGATTTGAGTCCTGAAACTTCCTTTTCTAGCTGTGTGAAAATAGTGGAGAGGAATTGAGGAAGATGGCGGAAGAGTAAGACGCAGAGATCACCTTCCTCCCCAGATACATTAGAAATACATCTACACGTGGAACTGCTCCGATAGAACACCCACTGAACGCTGGCAGAAGACCTCAAACCTCTGCAAGAAACTCCCCACGTACCTGAGTAGGGCAAAAGAAAATAGAACAGAGACAAAACAATAGGGACGGGACCTGCACCTCTGGGAGGGAGCTGTGAAGGAGGAAAGGTTTCCACACACTAGGAGTCCCTTCGCGGTCGAAGACTGCAGGTGGCGGAGGCGGGAAGCTTCGGAGCCGCGGAGGAGAGCGCAGCAACAGGGGTGCGGAGGGCAAAGTGCAGAGATTCCCGCACAGAGGATCAGTGCCGACCGGCACTCACCAGCCCGAGAGGCTTCTCTGCTCACCCGCTGGGGCGGGCGGGGGCTGGGAGCTGAGGCTCAGGCTTCGGTCAGATCCCAGGGAGAGGACTGGGGTTGGCAGCGTGAACACAGCCTGAAGCTGGCTAGTGCGCCACGGCTAGCCGGGAGGGAGTCCGGGAAAATGACTGGAGCTGCTGAAGAGGCAAGAGACTTTTTCTTGCCTCTTTGTTTCCCGCTGCACGAGGAGAGGGGATTAAGAGCGCCGCTTAAAGAAGACAGGTGCGAGCCACGGCTATCAGCGTGGAGCCCAGAGACGGGCATGAGACGCTAAGGCTGCGGCTGCCGCCACCAAGAAGCCTGTGTGCGAGCACAGGTAACCACCCACACTGCCCCTCCAGGGAGCCTGTGCAGCCCACCACAGGCAGGGTCCCGTGATCCAGGGACAACTTACCCGGGAGAACGCACGGCGCGCCTCAGGCTGGCGCAACGTCACGCCGGCCTCTGCCGCCGCAGGGTCGCCCCGCACTCCGTGCCCCTCCCTCCCCCTGGCCTGAGTGAGCCAAAGCCCCCAAAGCAGCTGCTCCTTTAACCCCGTCCGGTCTGAGCAAAAAACAGACGCCCTCAGGCGACAGGAGCAGCGCATTAAATCTCCACAATCAACGTGATGTACCCTGCATCAGTGGAATACCTGAATAGACAACGAATCATCCCAAATTGAGGAGGTGGACCTTGGGAGGAAAATATATTATTTTTTCCCCTTCTCCTCTTTTTGTGACTAAGTATGGTTCTGTGTGAGATTTTGTCTGTATAGTTTTGCTTTCACCATTTGTCCTAGGGTTCTGTCCGTCCGTTTGTTTGTTCTTACTTTAAAAAAAATTTCTTTTTCTTAATTATTTTTTATTTTAATAACTTTTATTTTATCTTTATTTTATTTTAACCTCTTTCTTTCTTTCTTTCTATTTTTTCTCCCTTTAATTCTGAGCCGTGTGGATGAAAGGCTCTTGGTGCTCCAGCCAGGAGTCAGTGCTGTGCCTCTGAGGTGGGAGGGCCAACTTCAGGACACTGGTCCACAAGAGACCTCCCAGCTCCACATAATATCAAACGGTGAAAATCTCCCAGAGATCTCCATCCCAACACCAACACCCAGCTTCACTCAACGACCAGCAAGCTACAGTGCTGGACACCTTTTGCCAAACAAATAGCAAGACAGGAACACAACCTCACCCTGTAGCAGAGAGGCTGCCTAAAATCATAATAAGGCCACAGACACCCCAAAACACACCACCAGATGTGGACCTGTCCACCAGAAAGACAAGATCCAGCCTCAGCCACCAGAACACAGGCACTAGTCCCCTCCACCAGGAAGCCAATACAACCCACTGAACCAAACTTAGCCACTGGGGACAGACACCAAAAACAAAGGGAACTACGAACCTGCAGCCTGCAAAAATAAGACCCCAAACACAGTAAGATAAGCAAAATGAAAAGACCGAAAAACACACAGCAGATGAAGGAGCAAGGTAAAAACGCAACAGACCTAACAAATGAAGAGGAAATAGGCAGTATACCAGAAAAAGAATTCAGAATAATGACAGTAAAGGTGATCCAAAATCTTGGAAATAGAATAGAGAAAATGCAAGAAACATTTAACAAGCACCTAGAAGAATTAAAGAGGAAACAAGCAACAGTGAACAACACAATAAATGAAATTAAAAATACTCTAGAAAGGATCAATAGCAGAATAACTGAGGCAGAAGAACGGATAAGTGACCTAGAAGATAAAATAGTGGAAATAACTACTGCAGAGCAGAACAAAGAAAAAAGAATGAAAAGAACGGAGGACAGTCTCAGAGACATCTGGGACAACATTAAACACACCAACATTCGAATTATAGGGGTCCCAGAAGAAGAAGAGAAAAAGAAAGGGACTGAGAAAATATTTGAAGACATTATAGTTGAAAACTTCCCTAATATGGGAAAGGAAATAGTTAATCAAGTCCAGGAAGCACAGAGAGTCCCATACAAGATAAATCCAAGGAGAAACATGCCAAAACACATATTAATCAAGCTATCAAAAATTAAATACAAAGAAAATATATTAAAAGCAGCAAGGGAAAAATAACAAATAACACACAAGGGATTCCCCATAAGGTTAACAGCTGATCTTTCAGCAGAAACTCTGCAAGCCATTAGGGAGTGGCAAGACATATTTAAAATGATGAAGGAGAAAAATCTACAACCAAGATTACCCAGCAAGAATCTCGTTCAGATTAGATGTAGAAATTAAAACCTTTAGAGACAAGCAAAAGCTGAGAGAGTTCAACACCACCAAACCAGCTTTACAACAAATGCTAAAGGAACTTCTCTAGGCAAGAAACACAAGAGAAGGAAAAGACCTACAATAACAAACCCAAAACAATTAAGAAAATGGGAATAGGAACATACATATCGATAACTACCTTAAATGTAAATGGATTAACTGCTCCCACCAAAAGACACAAGCTCGCTGAATGGATATGAAAACAAGACCCATATATATGCTGTCTACAAGAGACCCACTTCAGACCTAGGGACACATACAGACTGAAAGTAAGGGGATGGAAAAAGATATTCCATGCAAATGGAAATCAAAAGAAAGCTGGAGTAGCAATTCTCATATCAGACAAAATAGACTTTAAAATAAAGACTATTACAAGAGACAAAGAAGGACAGTACATAATGATCAAGGGAGCGATCCAAGAAGAAGGTATAACAATTGTAAATACTTATGCACCTAACATAGCAGCACCTCAATACATAAGGCAAATACTAACAGCCATAAAAGGAGAAATCGACAGTAACACAATCATAGTAGGGGACTTTAACACCCCACTTTCACCCATGGACAGATCATCCAAAATGAAAATAAATAAGGAAACACAAGCTTTAAATGATACATTAAACAAGATGGACTTAATTGATATTTATAGGACATTCCATCCAAAAACAACAGAATACACATTTTTCTCAAGTGCTCATGGAACATTCTCCAGGATAGATCATATCTTGGGTCACAAATCAAGCCTTGGTAAATTTAAGAAAATTGAAATCATATCAAGTATCTTTGACCACAGCACTATGAGAGAAGATATCAATTACAGGAAAAGATCTGTAAAAAATACAAACACATGGAGGCTAAAAAATACACTACTTAATAATGAAGTGATCACTGAAGAAATCAAAGAGGAAATCAAAAAAATACCTAGAAACAAATGACAATGGAGACATGATGACCCAAAACCTATGGGGATGCAGCAAAAACAGTTCTAAGAGGGAAGTTTATAGCAATACAGTCCTACCTTAAGAAACAGGAAACATCTCAAATAGACAACCTAACCTTGCAACTAAAGCAATTAGAGAAAGAAGAACAAAAAAAACCCAAAGTTAGCAGAAGGAAAGAAATCATAAAGATCAGAGCAGAAATAAATGAAATAGAAACAAAGAAAACAACGCAAGGATCAATAAAACTAAAAGCTGGTTCTTTGAGAAGAGAAGCAAAATTGATAAACCATTAGCCAGACTCATCAAGAAAAAAGGTAGAAGACTCAAATCAATAGAATTAGAAATGAAAAAGGAGAAGTAACAACTGACACTGCAGAAATACAAAGGATCATGAGAGATTACTACAAGCAACTCTATGCCAATAAAGAAGAAATGGACAACTGGAAGAAATGGACAACTTCTTAGAAATGCACAACCTGCTGAGACTGAACCAGGAAGAAATAGAAAATATGAACAGACCAATCACAAGCACTGAAATTGAAACTGTGATTAAAAATCTTCCAACAAGCAAAAGCCCAGGACCAGATGGCTTCACAGGTGAATTCTATCAAACACTTAGAGAAGAGGTAACACCTATCCTTCTCAAACTCTTCCAAAATATAGCAGAGGGAGGAACACTCCCCAACTCATTCTGCGAGGCCACCATCGCCCTGATACCAAAACCAGACAAGGATGTCACAAAGAAAGAAAACTACAGGGCAATATCTCTGATGAACATAGATGCAAAAATCCTCAACAAAATACTAGCAAACAGAATCCAACAGCACATTAAACGGATCATACACCATGATCAAATGGGGTTTATTCCAGGAATGCAAGGATTCTTCAATATATGCAAATCAATCAACATGATACACCATATTAACAAGCTGAAGGAGAAAAACCATATGACCATCTCAATAGATACAGAGAAAGCTTTTGACAAAATTCAACACCCATTTATGATAAAAACCCTGCAGAAAGTAGGCATAGAGAGAACTTTCCTCAAAATAATAAAGGCCATATATGAGAAACCCACAGTCAACATTGTCCTCAATGGTGAAAAACTGAAACCATTAACACAAAGATCAGGAACAAGACAAGGTTGCCCACTCCCACCACTCTTATTCAACATAGTTTTGGAAGTTTTAGCCACAGCAATCAGAGAAGAAAAAGAAATAAAAGGAATCCACTTTGGAAAAGAAGAAGTAAAGCTGTCACTCTTTGCAGATGACATGATACTATACATAGAGAATCCTAAAGATTGTACCAGAAAACTACTAGAGCTAATCAATGTACTTGGTAAAGCAGCAGGATACAAAATTAATGCACAGAAATCTCTGGCATTCTTATACACTAGTGACGAAAATTGTGAAAGTGAAATTAAGAAAACACTCCCATTTACCATTGCAACAAAAAGAATAAAATATCTAGGAATAAACCTACCTAAGGAGACAAAGACCTGTATGCAGAAACTATAAGACACTGATGAAAGAAATTAAAATGGTACAAATAGATGGAGAGATATACCATGTTCTTGGATTGGACGAATCAACACTGTGAAAGTGACTCTACTACCCAAAGCAATCTACAGATTCAATGCAATCCCTATCAAACTACCACTGGCATTTTTCACAGAACTAGGACAAAAAGTTTCACAATTTGTATGGAAACACAAAAGACCCCGAATAGCCAAAGCAGTCTTGAGAACGAAGAATGGAGCTGGAGGAATCAGGCTCCCTGACTTCAGACTATACTACAAAGCTACAGTAATCAAGACAGTATGGTACTGGCACAAAAACAGAAATATAGATCAATGGAACAGGATAGAAAGCCCAGAGATAAGCCCACACACATATGGTCACCTTATCTTTGATAAAGAAGGCAAGAATATATAGTGGAGAAAAGACAGCCTCTTCAATAAGTTGTGCTGGGAAAACTGGACAGGGACATGTAAAAGTATGAAATTAGAACACTCCCTAACACCAGACAGAAAAATAAGCTCAAAATGGATTAAAAGACCTAAATGTAAGGCCAGACACTATCAAACTGTTAGAGGAAAACATACGCAGAACACTCTATGACATAAATCACAGCAAGATACTTTTTGACCCACCTCCTAGAGAAATGGAAATAAAAACAAAAATAAGCAAATGGGACCTAATGAAAGTTAAAAGCTTTTGCACAGCACAGGGAACCATAAACAGGATGAAAAGACAACCCTCAGTATGGGAGAAAGTATTTGCAAATGAAGCAACTGACAAAGGATTAATCTCCAAGATTTACAAGTAGCTCATGCAGCTCAATAACAAAAAAACAAACAACCCAATCCAAAAAAGGGCAGAAGATTTAAATAGACATTTCTCCAAAGAAGATATACAAATTGCCAACAAACACATGAAAGAATGCTCAACATCATTAATCATTAGAGAAATGCAAATCAAAACTACAATGAGATATCATCTCACACCGGTCAGAATGGCCATCATCAAAAAATCTACAAATAAATGCTAGAGAGGGTGGGGAGAAAAGGGAACACTCTTGCACTGTTGGTGGGAATGTAAATTGATACAGCCTCTATGAAGAACAGTATGGAGGCTCCTTAAAAAACTAAAAATAGAACTACCATACGCCCTAGCAATCCCACTACTGGGCCTATACCCTGAGAAAACCATAATTCAAAAAGAGTCATGTACCACAATGTTCATTGCAGCTCTATTTACAATAGCCAGGACATGGAAGCAACCTAGGTGTCCATCAACAGATGAATGGATAAAGAAGATGTGGCACATATAAACAATGGAATATTACTCAGCCATAAAAGGAAACGAAATTGAGATATTTGTAGTGAGGTGGATGGACCTAGAGTCTGTCATACAGAGTGAAGTAAGTCACAAAGAGAAAAACAAATACCGTATGCTAATACATATATATGGAATCTGAGGGGAAAAAAAAAAAAAAAGAAATGGTCATGAAGAACCTAGGGGAAAATATGGGAATAAAGACACAGACCTACTAGAGAATGAACTTGAGGATATGGGAGGGGGAAGGGTAAGCTGGGAGAAAGTGAGAGAGAGGCATGGACATACATACACTACCAAACGTAAAATAGATAGCTAGTGGGAAGCAGCAGCATAGCACAGGGAGATCAGCTTGGTGCTTTGTGAGCACCTAGCAGGGTGGGATAGGGAGGATGGGAGGGAGGGAGACGGAAGAGGGAAGAGATATGGGAACATATGTATATGTATAACTGATTCACTTTGTTATAAAGCAGAAACTAACACACCATTGTAAAGAAATTATACTCCAATAAAGGTGTTAAAAAAAATAGTGGAGAATAGAAAATAAGTGGAGAGAAGGGTAGTCTTGTAGGACTGAGCCCTTAACCTGTGGAATATGGTGCTCTCTCTCCTCCAGGCTCTCCACAGGTGGGGAGTATTAGAATTGAGCTGAATTGCAGGACACCCAGCTGTGTCAGAGGATTGCTTGATGGTGTGGGGAAACCAACTCCCAACCCCCCCAGCCCCGTACACACTGGAATTTGGGTGGCCAAATCATTGGCAATTGAACCTCACCAAGTGCCTCAATCAGGAGAATGGGAATTTGACAGGACTGTTTCCTAGAAAGACGTTCTACATGGCCCTTAAAGGACAATGTGGATTTTAAAGGGCAGAACAAAGTCCTCAGGGGAGGACTAAATTTCTCCAGATACTTTGCAACACATAACTCTATATAAAGCAGGTATTCTGTGAAAAGTAACTAGTTTAGCAAGATTCCTCTAAGCGTCACATTAGTACCTGGAGGCCAGCTTAATGTGAATTAAATTGCAATGAATATTTTCAAGCCAGACAAACTGTCTGCAAGATTATTGAGGACCCACAGAGTGCTGTAATGACCCAGAAGCAGAGGCCCAGAGGTACTGGTAAGGAGCTTGTGTAGAGCTGGTCTCTCGGGAAGATTCAGATGCAGGGTTAAAATTTTTATGAAGAATTATGATTCTCAGTGATGAATCAAGAAAGCTAAAGCAAAAGTACTCAGCCAAAAATGAAAAAGGGTCTTAAAGACTTGACAACAGTGGCAATTCTGCCTGCCAGTGCTGTGGAATAATTTATGAACCACACAGCAATTGAGTGGTTTAACAACAATTACCAGATAATGAAATGCATACTTGGAAATGTTACTATTTCTGCAATAATATAATGATATCAAATTAACAAATTCTACTTTACTCCTATTTCTGAGGGTTTGAGGATACAATTAAATATGCATAGGTATAACCCCTACTTGTTGAAGGCCCCAATGATCCATAAAGACTTTATGAGTAAGAACCTATATTTGGAAAAATGTAGACTCTACATGACTCAAGGATGGATTGGTCTGGTTTTTATATTTACCTAGTGTGGTAGGAAGAATAATGGCCCCCCAAAGATGTACAGGTCCAAATCCCCAGGACCTGTAAATATGTTACCTTACGTGGCTAAAGGGACGTTGCAGATTTAATTAAAGACCTTGTGATGGGGAGATTATCTTGGATTATCTCAGTGGGCCCAATGTAATCACAAGAGTCCTTTAGAAGAGAGTCACACTCAGAGAAGGAGATGTGATGGCGACAGAAGAAGAGGTTGGAGTGATTGGAATAAGGGACCAAGAGCCAAGGAATGCAGATGGTTTTAGAAGTTGGAAAAAGGCAAGGAAATGGATTTTCCCCTAGAGTCTCAAGTAGGAACTCGATTCTTGCCAACTTCTTGATTTCATCCCAGTGAAACCCATTTTGGACTTTTGACCTCTAGAATTTACTAAAATAAATGTTTTAAGACACTAAAGCTGTGGTAATTTGTTACAGCAGCAATAGAAGACTAAGACACCTAATATCTTTCATTATTGTTTTCTTCATTTCTTTGCCTCATAAATTCAGAACCCAATAAGCCAAGTCCAATACTGAAGGAAAACTCAACAAAGACAATTTAACAAAGAATGAGAAAGGTATCACATATATCCAAGTAAAAGCAAGAGAAATATGGGATAATACTGTAAGCTTTATGCCATATTAGCCTAGAACCATCTTTTGTTAGTTGGTAATTCAATTTATTTAAATATTTTCAACGTCTCTTACAGATTATATTAAATCTAATTCAGCCCCCTAGCAAGGCTCTCTTCACAGAAATCTCTTCCACATATTTCATGGAAATCTGAAAATCTTAAAGGCAATAAATTTTAAATGTTAGGTTTTCAAAAACTTATATTTAGATGTTGTGATAGATGCTTTGGGGGATTCTCCTCTAATTTCCCTGATAATTTCCACCTCTTTAGGAAATGCCCCTGATCCACAGGGCCTAAATTTAATCCTCCCTTCTAGCCAATGTGAATTGGAACAAGGAAGGGCCAAAGGGAACTCCTGGCCCAAGCTAGGCCAATTATTTCCCCTGGGAATCTAGAATTTGAACTATGAGATTCAGAATCTGGGAATTGGAAACAGTTCCTTTAATGTCAAAAATTTGGAGAGAATGTCTCTGAGTTCCACAGCTGAACGTTAAGCCTCCCTAGGCCTTGTTGTTAAACTCGTCCTGGGATTCTGTAAGATACATGTGGCAAAACGATTTGTGTAAATAGCAGCAATTCTCACCCCTCTCTGGACCCACCCTCTTCCCAGTGTGCACTGTAGTTCCTCCAGTGATGGAATATGTTTCCCTATCCTTTGAATCTGGGATGACCTTCTGACCTGCACTGAACAATGGGATGTGGTCAAAATGATGTACACGTCTCCACACTTCTTCTGTCTCTCTCTCCCTCTGTCTCTCTTTCCTGTTCTCTGCTTCCTATGGGAACAAGTTCAGTGTAGCCTTTAGGATAATCAGAGACATGTTACCCACTCACTGCCTTAGTCCCAGTGAAGAACCAGTCAATCACCAGACACGTGAGTGAGGCATTGAGGCTATTCCGATCCTGCCAGCCCCTATTTGACCTGGCAGCCGATCACAAGTTTCTGAGCAAACCTAGCCAAGATCAGCCAAGCCTGGCCCAGATCAGTAGACACATCCAGCTGACTCATAGGTGCACAAGAAATAATACTTTCATGTTTTAAGTCAGAGTTTAGAGTAACTTTTCATGAAGTAATGTCTAATATATATATCCTAATTTGTTTTGGTTTGGTTTGGTTTTTTGCCTGTTCTCTTATTTATTTTAAGAAATATTCATTGAGTATCTAATAAATACCAGATAAGTTCTTATGCTAAGAATATGAGATTACTGTGCTATTACTGTAAAACAAAGTCCCCACTCTCATTAAGTTAGCACTCTAGTGAGCATTGCGTGGGAGGTGAGGAGATGGACAATAAACAAGTCAGAGAGTAAAAATACAGCATAGTAAATGGAAAAGAATAAAGCAGGATTAGGAAAACAGGGAGTGTGGTATAAGGAGAAGAAACTGGTATCTTACAAAGAATGCAGAGGGAAGGCATCACTCCAAGATGACATTTGAGCAGAGACCTGGGTATAGTGAGTAAGTAAGCCATGCAAATATCTGGGGGATAAAAAGCACTCCAGGTAGAGGGAACAGCAAATGCAAAGGCTCTGAGGAGGAGAGAGAAACAGGAGATTTGTGTTTCTGGAGCAGTGAGATGAGGGAGAGAGGAGCCAGAGGAGAGGTCGGTGTGGTGGCCAAGGGTGAGGCCTTGGGAAGCTTGAGTGTAATGATAGGAACTTCGGCTTTTACTCTGAGCAAGACAGAAGACAATAAAGAGCTCTGATCCCAGTAGTTAAGTGAAAGGAATCACATTTTAGAATGTTCACCCTGACTACAGTGTGAGTAAACCTTAGAGGGCTAAGTAGGGAGCCAGCTGCCTGATAGCTAGAGGGACAGGCAATGGAAATGGGGGGAAAGAGGAAGGTTTAGAGAAATCAGGACTTTGTTTTTGGACATGCTAAGTTCAATCGTGTTTTTAGATAGCCTTAAGGATAACATCAATTAGATAGTTGGCTGTATGAATATGGAGCTGCAGTCAGAGACATGAATTTAGGAGTCACTTGAGTATAGTTGGACTTGAAAGACTGTGAGTCTGAGAGAAATCCTTCAGGGAGCATAGATAGAAAGGAGAAGCAGCCCTGGGGCTACCCAGTGATTATATCCAGGAAGATAGGAACAGCCAGCAAAAGCTGAGAAGGGAGGCCAGCCAGGTACAAAGAGAACCAAGTCGGGTTTCTGCCAATAAGTTCCTTTCTTTCCTCTTCAACCTATAGCTTAAGCTGGCTTCTGTTTTTGTTTTTGTTTTTGCTGTACGCGGGCCTCTCACTGTTGTGGCCTCTCCCGTTGCGGAGCACAGGCTCTGGACGCGCAGGCTCAGCGGCCATGGCTCACGGGCCCAGCTGCTCCGCGGCATGTGGGATCTTCCCGGACCGGGGCACGAACCCGTGTCCCCTGCATCGGCAGGCGGACTCTCAACTACTGCGCCACCAGGGAAGCCCCTGGCTTCTGTTTTTTATGTAATGGGGTAATATACGGAGATTTTAAATGGAGGTTTTCCTTTCTGAAAATTATCTCTGTTGCCTCTCAGCTCTCCATGCACTGGATACAGGGCATTCAGGGCTGCACAGGGAGGGCAGAAACAGAGAAAAAGGCTTCCACTGACTTGCTGAATTTTTTTTTTTTTTTAAGTCATGGCAGGCATAAAAACAAAGCATTTTTTTATTTGTGAAAGCTAAGAGTATGAGAGAGAAGTGGTTTTGTTTTGATTTCTAAAAGAGCTGAGTGGAAGAGTGAGCCAGAGCCTGGGGTAGAGCACAGAGCCGGATTAACTGCAGTTTCTTGCCCCACAGGAGGGAGATCAGATCACTTCCTGGGCAGCAGGGAAGCTGGAGAGAGAAATCAGGAGCGTCTAGATGCTTGTGAGAAGCCTTTCCGGCCTGCTGTTTGACTGCATCTCTACCCGCACCCCTCAACCAGTGTGGAAAGCCCTGCTGGGCGCAGGGCAGACCAAAACCCCAAGCAGGTTTGAAAATCCTCTGCTAAAGGGCTTCGCTCCCCACTTCCCATCCTGAGTGCTAAGGGGACTAACTCACAATGCATCTCACACTAATTCAGGAGAGTGACAGCCGAGTGGTTCTGAATATTTAGGCAGAGAGAGCCTGGGCTAGTAGACACCTCCCCATGGCCCCCTCTGAATTCTGCAAAACCAGCACGAGGCACAGATAAGTTTCAAATATTTCCTCATGCCCCAAGAGGGAATGTAGAAGGCGGCGGCAAGTTAAATGCCTGCAGTCCTTCCAAGGAGCCGCCAAGGCCATGGGCAAGGTCCCAAAGGTCTGGGGTGGAAAGCTCAAAAGCCTGGGCCAGATGGAAGCTTCAGCTGAGGCTCAGAGAAGCAGCAGTGGCAGTGAGAACCACAGGAGGCCACTGTGCATCGACCCCGTGGGTTACAGAGAAATTCAGTTATAGCTGAGCTGTGGCGATAAATTTTAAAGTGGTTACACTTAGAGTGGAAATATCTCTGCTTAATCTAGACATCAGACTTATAGTTGAACATGCTGCATTGCTAAGGCAACAATTCTGTAAATTCTATGGAAAATATTTTGGTGACAGTTTTGTCACTAGTAATACGGGCAGTCCTCAACTGGTGGTTTGAAATTTATTCTACCATATAAATGGTGTTATAGATAGTGGTTAGTTTCACATAGTAGCTCACTAAGTGTAGGTAATCCATAATATAATTGAGTTATGACAGTCTAGTTGGTGCCAGAGTAGTACAGTGAAAAGTGTTTTAAATCCCTAGCACCGCCTACTCACAGTGGATCCTTAGCTACATACTTAGCTTTTCTGGGTCTCAGTTTCCTTATATGTAAAATGAGGGTAACAAGATCTTTCCTTGTAGGTTTGTTGTAAGAATTGATAACAATTTCCACAAGACACCCAAATCTTCAGTGTAACAGATCTTGGCTAGGGGTTAGAAAAAAACAATCTGATTAAACAAATCTACTCTAAGCTATGGATGATTCATGTTCCCTTAATCCTCACAGAAATATTTGTACTTTGAAGTGAGAAAGATTTCTAATCTAATTAAATATCTAAATAAAGGGATTTTCAGTCATTCTTTTGATAACAAAATCAACTAAAATTTCCAGTACTATGAGGAAAAATAGTTTGAAATGGGATGATTATCCTTTAAGCAAGGTGGATCTGCCTGTCCAAGCCAGCTGAGTGTCCTCTCTCTTAGGATTAGTTTGGGCTGCATATACTAGAAAATCCCTAAAATGCTTAAACGAGATAGACCTTAATCTGCCTTATACATATAAAAGGAATCTGGAAGTTAGCAATCCAGGACTAGTATAGTTACTTCACAAAATCATCAAAGTCCACAATTCATTTGGCATCCTTGAGAGTGGTTCTTGTCCTCACGGCCCAATATAACTGATATAGCACCAGCCATCACATCTACATTCTGGGAAGCATGATGAAAGACAGGGCAAAACAAACAAACCAAAAACCCCCAACACCCAAAACAAAAACAAAAACTTCCTGGAAGCACCACATAATAATTTCACTCACATTTATTAGCTAAAATATAGTCACATGACCATATCTAGCTGCAAGGAAGGCTGAGAAACATCCTTTAACTGAGTCTTGCCTCCCAAATAAATTTAGGGTTCTATTACTAAGAATGAAAGGAAGAATAGATGTTAAAAATAAGCAGCCAGCAGTCTTTGTTTGCCACAGCACTAACGAGCCAGTTACTTAGCACTTGCCTCTCAGTTGCAATTTCTCCCTTTTGTACGCTGCTTTGTGATGCTGGAGATGGGACTTTGCAAACTATATTCTGCTTTGCCAGGGGATTCTGGAGGGAGACTAGGAAAACTGAGGAGGAAGGATGCTGTTCCTGTACGTGTTACTCAGCTTTGCTTCTTCCCCTGGCACTGGCGGTTCTTTCCAGGAGCAGCAGTTGATAACAGTTTGCAGTTTTTTTCAGCACTCATAGACCAGCCTCACTTCTCCTCACTTCAGACGTACCAACACCAGGCCAGCTGTCATCCCTGTTGCGGACTGAGTTGTGTGCCTTCAAAAATCATGGGTTGATGCCATAACCCCTAATGCGACTGTATCTGGGTTTTCAGGAGATAATTGAGGTTAAATGCAATCATAAAGGTGGGGCCTTAATTTGAATCTCTCTCTCTCTCCAGTAGCACCCACCCCAGAAAAGGCCATGGAGCACATGGCAAGAAGGTGGCTATCTGCAAACCAGGAAAAGAGCTCTCATCAGAAACCAACCATGCTGTCCCCTTGATCTTGAACTCCTGCCTGCCAAACATCATGTTCAAGTCATTGGTAGTTTTTCACGACAGCCTGAGCGGACTAACAACTCCCTCCTCAGAGGTCTGAGTTTTCAATCCCACAGGGCCCCTTCTCCCACCCCTTCCTTTAGCTCCTCCAGACTCAGGGGCAGTAGTTGTTTTCACCAGTTGCAAATTTTTTATAATTTATGTTCTAGTTTTACCTTTTCAGTTCTTCAATATCTAGTCAATTCTTCATACTAAGGTTTTTTGGTGGGTTTTTTTTTTGCGGTACGCGGGCCTCTCAGTGTTGTGGCCTCTCCCGTTGCGGAGCACAGGCTCTGGACGCGCAGGCTCAGCGGCCATGGCTCACGGGCCCAGCCGCTCCGCGGCATATGGGATCTTCCCAGACCGGGGCACGAACCCGCGTCCCCTGCATCGGCAGGCGGACTCTCAACCACTGCACCACCAGGGAAGCCCCATACTAAGATTTTTTGTTTGTTTGGTTGGTTTTGGTTTTTCTGTTCTGTTTCTGTTAAAATAAGTGGTGGTTTCTGACTGTTGACTAGACCTTGACTGGTACAATACAAACAGCTCTGGGATACTCCCAGTTGTGGTTACAGACACTTTTAACAGAAGTGTCCACTGGTAGCACATTTCCTACATTTCCTCTACCCCGAAACACTCTACCAAACTCTACCTGCCTCTTCATACTTCTGCTCATTCCTGGTCTCCATTTTCACCTCCCAATGGTCCTGTATCTATATTCTTCCTCCCTCTTCACCCAGCTGTATGATGTACCTGGGTTTTTGTTCCCTTCTCTATAGAACACAAATTCTCACATCCTTGCCTTAGAATTGGGCTGCACTGCTTCCCTAAACCTGGGCCCAGCATTCCGTGGTTTTCTGGATGGGATCATAACCTAAAACCAACTCCCTTAATCAAGCTATTATTTTTTCAAAGTTTTAGAGCTTTCACTTTTATAGCCTACAAGTTCTCGAAACAGTTCCAGTTTGTTCTCCTGATGGCAGCCAAGGGAATTCCACAGAGTAGGTGGGGCACTTATGTGAGAAAAATAATTACTTTGTTAGTGAGGCAGGCATTTTAGGTTGGGGGCAACCTGAAAAACCTTTGTACTTAGCTGTGCATTTAAAGACTAAATAAATTTCCAAGCAGTACCTCATCTTCACACATTTTCGGGTTGCTTTTGCATACTGAAGATTTGTTCATCTTTTTAATGCTATATTTGAGATGTTTATGTGTTTTCATTTATTAGATGTACTGGGACAATAAAAACTTTTCGGGGAGTTTATCTTTCCTTTCACAGCAGTGTCCTTTCTTTTTTTTTTTTTTTTCAGTGTCCTTTCTATCATCTTTGTGTCTCTCCTTAAGCTATCTGGTTTAGTTTAATAGACTTTCCTTTACCTATCACCATAAATCCCACAATCACTAAAAACTGCTAGGGAACAAATATGAAGTGCCCTCTTATCAAGTTATCTTGTAGAAGATAATAACATTTTTAGGCCCTATTCATGTCAAGAATCTTGTTTGCCTGAAGAATACTTCTTATAAACATGTTTTTATAGCCTTAGGCATGGGTGAGGAGGGAGGCTGGAGAACCATTCACTGATATCAATTCCCTTGCTTTCTCTGTGACTAAAGAAAATGAAAATCCTCACCTATGTTCTCACATGAAAAGCTAAGTTGCAGTAAGCAGACATTTTCAAAAATACCTAGGAAGCCTCAGGGCAAATAATGATCACATTGACTTAACACCGTGATCACCGCAGCCTCTGCCAGTTTCTGTGTTTCCATGCTCCTCGGGAAACCTGGCATTTACACCCATGGGGACCGTACTTTTTTAAACCAAAGAACAAAACATACTATCAAATCAGTATAAATTTCCTCATATACACATCTGAGGACAATAGGGAAATAACAATAGACAGGCTGTCCCAGGAAATTGTAGTATGGCTGCTCTATCAACACCAGATGTTCAGAACATACCAGCCAAACCAACAGAGAATTTGTGGAAGCTTTGTCCTGTTTTAAATGCACAAGTGTTGGCACACTTCTGTAAGGGGCTAGAGAGCAAATATCTTAGCCTTTGTGGGCCACATGGTCTCTCTTTCAACAACTGAACTCAGTTGTACCATAAAACCAGTCATAGACAGTGTGTAAATGAACCAGCCTGACTGTGGTCGATACAGCTGCTTTTTTTTTTTTTTTTTTTTTTTTAACAAAAGAGGCAGAGGGCCATTTTGGCCCATGGATCATAGTTTGCCAACCCCTGTTCCAGGGTGTCCGGCGATACTCTTTTCTATAAAAAGAAACACATCACCAAAAAAACTCTACTCTGCTTTCCTAGTATTCCACATAATAACCTACACATTATACCTGTAAAAACATATCCAAAAATGTTGTCCTTTTTCTTTCAGCTTCCGGAAGTGAGGCAATGAACTTTTACTCCCATAGAAAAAGGCATTTAGTGCCATTCTGTCATTTCCTGTTTGCTAGGGCTGTATATCAAGGCAAGACATTGTAACTATCAGAATCATTTATGAGCAAGGCCTGGGTTCTAACTTAACCTCTTCCAAAAGGATAAGTGTAAGTACATTCCAGGCCATTACAAACGAAATAACCCAGCTAGGACAGGTGAAGGCTAATGCCTTTAATGGTACTCTGGAAAATCAATCAGCCAAGACAAACAGAGAAGGCTGTCAGTGATATGTTGACGAACTGGTGGGTGGTGTATTAGAAAGAACGGAAGTGGGTGAGGGGAATATGGGATGATATATATATGGGGAATGTGGGTGAGAGCAATAGAGGATGAAATTCCTTCCAGACCCTTGAGGCAAAGGTTCAAGTTCAGGGTTGAGGTTAATGGGGTTCATGGAAAAAGAGGCTTCATCTACTAGAGTCTAATGATCCAGTTCTTATGGGATTCCTCTTCTTTTTAAAAAAAAAATTTTTTTTGATAAATCACCAAAGTTTTAAAAACCCAACCTTAAAAGAATTGTGCTTGAAGTGCTCAGAGTGGGGAAAAAAATATTAATAGCTAATATTTGAGTGTTTACTGTGTTCCAGGTTTATATATTACCACATGTATTTATTATTATTATACCCAATTTATAGGTGAGGAAACAGGCTCAAAATGGTTCAGCAACTGCCCAAAGACACATAAATATTAAGAGGCAGGGCCAGGGTTTGTAAGTGGGTCTGACTTGGAAGCCCACGTTCTCAATTTTTACATTATACTAAGCTATTTTCTCTCCTCACTTGTTGTTGATAGTTAAATCTTCAGGTCATAAAGGATTTTGAAAGTAATTTTTGAATAGATGGTAAGTCTCATGTTTCAAAGACACCCAAGATCAAATTTCCCTCCCACTGAGTGGCTTGAAGTTCTCTTACTGAGAAGATGATGTATTAAATTTGGAAATTTTTACCCTGGGTCAGAAAAAGAAAAGAAAGGAAAGAAATGGTAAGAGCAAGAGTTTAGTAAGTTTAATGTTTAGTTAATTTTTATTAAAATTTTATTTAATTAGTATGTTTCTGTGAAGGTTTGGACAAAATATTTTAGGGCCAGCACATTGATGAAATTAGAAAATGCCAGTTTACATAAGGTGCATGATGTTGGAGAGGAAATTTCACTCAGTCAGATGCAAATAATGAACAATCTAAAAAGTAAATATGTGTGTGTGTGTGTATATATATGTATTTACAAATTTTTAAAGCGCATTCCCATCATTATACCCAGCTAGTCTCTTGAAGGAGCATTCATCCTCTTAATCAGGCATTATTCCTTCCTTTCTGCTACCTAATGCACCTTGTAAATTTAAGAAATTCTGCCGTTAATATGGAGGTTATATCACCTCATTCTTTGAGGTGGTTTTCATATCTGACAGATATGTCCTGCTTCTTCCTTTTTATCATAGAATCTGACATATTTATGTAACACTAAACCTGAAGTCCACTAGTTTTTTCCCTAATTTGGTCTTTATTACTTTATCCTGTGGGTTTGGTCAGTGGACGCTCCCCTTTTCTTTCTGCCCTCCCTCCCTCTCACTACGACATTACAAAGCTTGAGAGCAGGGAGAGGAGAGCCTCAGGAAGATGGTTTCTTACATACTAGTTATAACATGTAGGCTTTGTTATTTATTTATTTAAATACTTTTTTTGGCTGAAGAAAGTCAAATAAAGGAAGTCTGAGGAAAAGCATCTCCCTCTGGGACCTCAGCTTCAGCTGTTTCTTCTTGTTTTAATGAAATCATTTTTGATTCTGAATTTTGTGCCTCCAGAAAACCTTCCAGAACCAAGCTGATTTTGAAATGTTAGGCATATTCCAGGACCCAAGACCCCAAGGAGTTAAACCGTCTGCCGATTATTCAGACCACCCACCTGTAGTAGATGCATGGTTTGTCCAAACTCCACCAAAATGCAAAAGCTCGCCTCTGACTATCTCTCCAAATAGTGCCCAGGAGGTTTGCTCCTCTTTAGAACTGCTGAGCTACACAGGAATTTTATTCCTCTGGCCCAGCGTCCCTTGCAGGTGGAGGGAAAGGGGAATTAAGACACAAATTCCATTGCTAGTGAATAAATGTTGGACCTAGGAGACCAGTTTATCTAAAACTTCAGATACTTATGCATTGTGCTTCCATTCAAATGTTTCTTCTCCTTTTTTTTCAACACATAGGTTCCCATGAAAAGCATTCCCTTTTTAGTAGCATAATCAAATATGAAATAAGAAACTTCCCATGTTGAAATTACTTTCAGATCTTCTTTATGGGTCATGCAAGCAACACACTCATATTACTTCATATTGAAATCCATTTTTTTTTTTTTGCCCAGTTTTTAAATAAAAACTTGATGCCCCATCTTATTCACTAAATGACTTCTGGCTGTGTCCAAAAGAGCAGATCCACTCTTAAACTTTGGCACTACTGGTGGCATTTAAAAGAATGAAGGCTGTGAAAATGTGGTAGGCGGAGTTCTAAGAATGGTCCCTAGAGACCCTCACCTTTGTATAATTCCCTCCCCTGTGAATATGATGGGATATCACTCCTGTGATTACGTCACATTGCATGGCAAAAGGGCTTTTGCAGATGTAATTGTGTGACCTTAAAATAGAGATCACTTGGTGGACTAGGTCTAATTAAAGGCAGAGAAAATTCTCTGCCTGGTGACAGAAGAGGAAGTTAGAGAGGTTCCCAGCATAAGAGTGACTGGACATACCATCGCTCATGTGGAAATGGAGGGGCCACGTGATGAAGAACGGGTACAGCCTCTAGAATATGAGAGTGGCCCCCAGCTGGCAGCCAGCAATGAACTAGATTCTCCAACAGCCCAAATGGCTTAGGAGCCAGCCAACCCAGCCAACCCACAGGACTTCTAACCTACAAAACAGTGAGCTAATAAAATGGTGTTGTTTTTAGGTCACTAAGTTTGTGGTAATTTATTTTGCAACAGGAGAAAACTAACATAGAAGGAGAGGAAGGGGATCTTGAAGGGGATGAAGAGCCCCAAAGGCATTCAGAGTCATAATGGAATCCCTGGAACAAGCATCCTTCTTACAAGGAGAGGAGATGCCTATAGCTGGGAATAATGTTTGGGCAGATGTATAAGTTCTGAGGTCATTCTTAATACATTATTTTATAGCCTTGTTCATCTGCTGTTTTGGAATCTGCTCCTCGGAATCCACTCCAAATCCACCCCAGGAGGAGGACAAAGAGACTGGTGAGCCTCCCCGACCAGGCCAGCATCACACAGTGGCAGCACATTGGGTGCATTTGTCCCTTCCTGTCCCATGAGTGTCCCTCCACCTTTCAGGAAGTGAGGGCTATGAGACTGCACTCTCTTGGATACCTGCTCTTGCCACACCATTAGTCAGTGCTGACTGGCTCCCTCAGCCCCACTAAACATGCTGCCCAGCCACCTGTCAATGGACCCCATTTTTTTTCCTCTGCCCAAAGAGGAGGAAAGGAGGGTGGTACAGAGAGGTCCTTACTAGGCAACTGGCAGGTACTCCCAAGGGATGCTGAGATTTACGACCAGGGTTCCAAACAGAAAAACAGCAGAAGTAGCCAAAAAGTAGGAGTTAGCAAAATAAACAACTATAGGAGATGTTGGGAGAAAAGTAAATATATAGACTGGTCCAACTTCATTTTTTTGGGAAGAATCATACTGGCTTGGGACTTCCCTGGTAGTCCAGTGGTAAAGAATCTGCCTTACAATGCAGGGGACGCTGGTTTGATCCCTGGTCAGGGAACTAAGATCCCACATGCCATGGGGCAACTAAGCCCACGTGCTACAACTACTGATCTCGCGTGCCTCGACTAGAGACCCTGCATGCTGCAAACTACAGAGTCCATGCGTCACAACTAGAGAAAGAAAACCCACACGCCACAATTAGAGAGAAGCCCACGCCCCTCAATGAAAGGTTCCACATGTCGCGGCTAAGACCTGACACAGCCAAAAGTAAAAAAATAAAATAAAAATAAATAAATTTTAAAAATACTGGCTTGAGTCACTCTAAGAAATTAGATACATACCTACTGGATCTGGCACTTTGATCCCATTTACTACTTTGAAATCTCATCCATTTGGATGTCAGTCTTTTCAGCCTGCGTTGATTTCCTTGCAGTGCTGTCGCTCACCTAATTTTTTTTTTTAACATCTTTATTGGAGTATAATTGCTTTACAATGGTGTGTTAGTTTCTGCTTTATAACAAAGTGAATCAGTTATACATATACATATGTTCCCATATCTCTTCCCTCTTGCATCTCCCTCCCTCCCACCCTCCCTATCCCACCCCTCCAGGCAGTCACAAAGCACCGAGTTGACCTCCCTGTGCTATGCGGCTGCTTCCCACTAGCTATCTACCTTACGTTTGGTAGTGTATATATGTCCATTCCTCTCTCTTGGCTTGTCACAGCTTACCCTTCCCCCTCCCCATATCCTTAAGTCCATTCTCTAGTAGGTCTGTGTCTTTATTCCGGTCTTACCCCTAGGTTCTTCATGACATTTTTTTTTCTTAAATTCCATATATATGTGTTAGCACACGGTATTTGTCTTTCTCTTTCTGACTTACTTCACTCTGTATGACAAACTCTAGGTCCATCCACCTCACTACAAATATCTCAATTTCATTTCTTTTTATGGCTGAGTAATATTCCATTGTATATATGTGCCACATCTTCTTTATCCATTCGTCTGTCGATGGACACTTAGGTTGCTTCCATGTCCTGGCTATTGTAAATAGAGCTGCAATGAACATTGTGGTACATGATTCTTTTTGAATTATGGTTTTCTCAGAGTATATGCCCAGTAGTGGGATTCCTGGATCATATGGTAGTTCTATTTTTAGATTTTTAAGGAGCCTCCATACTGTTCTTCATAGTGGCTGTATCAATTTACATTCCCACCAACACTGCAAGAGTGTTCCCTTTTGTCCACACCCTCTCCAGCATTCATTGTTTCTAGATTTTTTGATGATGGCCATTCTGACCGGTATGAGATGATATCTCATTGTAGTTTTGAGTTGCTTTTCTCTAATGATTAATGATGTTGAGCATTGTTTCATGTGTCTGTTGGCAATCTGTATATCTTCTTTGGAGAAATGTTTATTTAGGTCTTCTGCCCATTTTTGGATTGGGTTGTTTTTCTTTTTGAATGTTGAGCTGCATTAGCTGCTTGTAAATGTTGGAGATTAATCCTTTGTCAGTTGCTTCATTTGAAAATATTTTCTCCCATTCTGAGGGTTGTCTTTTGGTCTTGTTTATGGTTTCCTTTGCTATGCAAAAGCTTTTAAGTTTCATTAAGTCCCATTTGTTTATTTTTGTTTTTATTTCCATTACCCTAGGAGGTGGATCAAAAGAGATCTTGCTGTGGTTTATGTCATGGAGTGTTCTGCCTATGTTTTCCTCTCAGAGTTTAATAGTGTCTGGCCTTACATTTAGGTCTTTAATCCATTTTGAGTTTATTTTTGTGTATGGTGTTAGGGAGTGTTCTAATTTCATTCATTATATGTAGCTGCCCAGTTTTCCCAGCACCACTTATTGAAGAGACTGTCTTTTCTCCACTGTATATTCTTGCCTCCTTTATCAAAGCTAAGGTGACCATATGTGTGTGGGTTTATCTCTGGGCTTTCTATCCTGTTCTGTTGATCAGTATTTCTGTTTCTGTGCCAGTACCATACTGTCTTGATTACTGTAGCTTTGTAGAATAGTCTGAAGTCAGGGAGCCTGATTCCTCCAGCTCCGTTTTTCTTTCTCAAGATTGCTTTGGCTATTCGGGGTCCTTTGTGTTTCCATACAAATTGTGAAATTTTTTGTTCTAATTCTGTGAAAAATGCCATTGGTAGTTTGATAGGGATTGCATTGAATCTGTAGATTGCTTTGGGTAGTAGAGTCATTTTCACAATGTTGATTCTTACAATCCAAGAACATGGTATATCTCTTCATCTATTTGTACCATTTTAATTTCTTTCATCAGTGCCTTATAATTTTCTGCATACAGGTCTTTTGTCTCCTTAGGTAGGTTTATTCCTAGATATTTTATTCTTTTTGTTGCAATGGTAAATGGGAGTGTTTTCTTGATTTCACTTTCATATTTTTCATCATTAGTGTATAGAAATGCAAGAGATTTTGTGCATTAATTTTGTATCCTGCTACTTTACCAAATTCATTGATTAGCTCTAGTAGTTTTCTGGTAGCATCTTTAGGATTCTCGATGCACAGTATCATGTCATCTGCAAACAGTGACAGCTTTACTTCTTCTTTTCCGATTTGGATTCCTTTTATTTCTTTTTCTTCTCTGATTGCTGTGGCTGAAACTTCCAAAACTGTGTTGAATAATAGTGGTGACAGTGGGCAACCTTGTCTTGTTCCTGATCTTAGTGAAAATGGTTTCAGTTTTTCACCATTGAGAACAATGTTGGCTGTGGGTTTGTCATATATGGCCTTTATTATTTTGAGGAAAGTTCCCTCTATGCCTACTTTCTGCAGGGTTTTTATCATAAATGGGTGTTGAATTTTGTCGAAAGCTTTCTCTGCATCCATTGAGATGATCATATGGTTTTTCTCCTTCAGTTGGTTAATATGGTGTATTACATTGATTGATTTGCACATATGGAAGAATCCTTGCATTCCTGGGATAAACCCCACTTGATCATGGTGTATGATCCTTTTAATGTGCTGTTGGATTCTGTTTGCTAGTATTTTGTTGAGGATTTTTGCATCTATGTTCATCAGTGATATTGCCCTGTAGTTTTCTTTCTTTGTGACATCCTTGTCTGGTTTTGGTATCAGGATGATGGTGGCCTTGTAGAATGAGTTTGGGAGTGTTCCTCCCTCTGCTATATTTTGGAAGAGTTTGAGAAGGATAGGTGTTAGCTCTTCTCTAAATGTTTGATAGAACTCGCCTGTGAAGCCATCTGGTCCTGGGCTTTTGTTTGTTGGAAGATTTTTAATCACAGTTTCAATTTCAGTGCTTGTGATTGGTCTCTTTATATTTTCTATTTCTTCCTGGTTCAGTCTCAGAAGGTTGTGCATTTCTAAGAATTTGTCCATTTCTTCCAGGTTGTCCATTTTATTGGCATAGAGTTGCTTATAGTAATCTCTCATGATCCTTTGTATTTCTGCAGTGTCAGTTGTTACTTGTCCTTTTTCATTTCTAATTCTATTGATTTGAGTCTTCTCCCTTTTTTTCTTGATGAGTCTGGCTAATGGTTTATCAATTTTGTTTATCTTCTCAAAGAACCAGCTTTTAGTTTTATTGATCTTTGCTATCGTTTCCTTCATTTCTTTTTCATTTATTTCTGATCTGATGTTTATGATTTCTTTCCTTCTGCTAACTTTGAGGTTTTTTTGTTCTTCTTTCTCTAATTGCTTTAGGTATAATGTTAGGTCGTTTATTTGAGATGCTTCTTGTTTCTTGAGGTAGGATTGTATTGCTGAAAACTTCTCTCTTAGAAGTGCTTTTGCTGCATCCCATAGGTATTGGGTCATCGTATTTTCATTGTCATTTGTTTCTAGGTATTTTTTGATTTCTTCAGTGATCACTTGGTTATTAAGTAGTGTATTGTTTAGCCTCCATGTGTTTGTATTTTTTACAGATTTTTTTCCTGTAATTGATATCTAGTCTCATAGTATTGTGGTCGGAATAGATACTTGATACGATTTCAATTTTCTTAAATCTACCAGGGCTTGAACTGTGACCCAAGATATCATCTATCCTTCTCGTAACTTCCTGAAACTTCTCCCTTAGCTTTCCTGACACCAGCCTCTCCTGCTTTTCCTACTATATCTCTGGTTTCTTCTTCTTCTCCTTCTCTCTTTAAAATTATGTGCCTCCACTCACCCTTAAAATTGGTGTGTCCCAATGACCCATCCTTGACCAGCTTCTCAGTCTCTCCATTCATCCTAGGTTATTTCATTCTTTCCTATGGCTTGGTTTCAACACCCACATAAGCTGATGATTTCTAAATGTCTATCTCTATCCCACTCCTATGTCTTAGGATGTACATACAAGTATCTCCTGGACACTGCAATTTGGATATTCCATGGGTACCTCTAACTCAACATGCCTGTTCCCCAAATCATTTTCTTCCTCCTTGATCACTTATATGGTTTAATAATGTCATGCATCAAATGTTAACTATAAATCTACCTATTGTAGATGTCAAATTCTCATTCTCATGCCCTGATACCCAAGTTACTTAGGTTAATAATAAATAGTTAACATTTAATGAGGAAGAGTCAACCAATTAGTCCTTAGCTTTAAGCAAAAGAAAATAAAGATAGTGAGAAAAGGAAAGACCAGTTTCAGGACATCATTAGTTGGTAGGGATGTAAGTGAACAGTGTCTCCTTGATCAAGCCTGTATATAGAAACAGAGCTTTAATGAGAAAACCTGCATTAGATGAGGCACAGTGTGGCATTGACAGGATAATCCTCTTCTAAAAATTATCTCAACCTAGTCATAGGAGCTCATGCTTCTCCCTTAACTACAAAAGCTTAGTCCTTTGATGATTCAAAGCCAGGATCCTGGCAGTTTTCTTACTTGAATGAGTAACTCCCCAATAGCTTTAGCTTCCTAGTGAGGTGCTGGCATTTTCTGGAACAATCAGCCCGTAGAGAGTGCTTCCCCCACTGCTTCAGATCCACTTGTGCTTATTTCTATCTTTCACACAAGCCAGGAAGATAATTTACACATACCTCTCGTTACTATTCCATTTAATTCCAATATAATCCTACATATGCAAACGTGAAAACAGCAATCATATTTTATTCCAAGGTCTAATTGCATGTAGCAATCATGTGCTTTCACTAAATTATTTCCATCAAGCATACATAGCACCACAATTTCCAGCATGCCAAAAGACCCACCTGCAGCCTCCCACCCCCATCAGAAAAGCCGGTTCAGGTTTCATACACTTGCTTTGCAGTTTCATACGGTGGTCCTCCCCCATAAACACACACACACACACAGACATACACATACACAAACACACACACTTCTACATCCCAAATCTGTGTCAGTTCAGCTCCTCTGTTGTGCTTTCCTTACCCACCAGCATCACAGACTTTGAGATGCTGTGTGTGCTTCCACCTCTCCCCTTCTTTCATCTGTGCATGGGGACATTCTCAGCTGGTCATTCTCCTTAACTATTTCCTGTTCCTCTGACTCTAACGTGGTCAATTTCTGTTCCTCACCGGTACAGCCTTTATTCATCTCTTTTCTTCTTCAGTAACACCTTAAACTAGTCTTATCAGCATCAACCAAAAGTTAATCTTTCTTATTTTTTAAACAACAACAAAAATACAGAATAAAAACGGGAAAAAGAATGTTCATTTCCCTGTGCTCATGCTGAAGTTCATTTCTCACTCTAGGAATTGTGCATTCTTTGCCTTATTCCCTCTGAGCTCCCTTTCTACATCACATCATTGGAAACAAGCCTAGAAGTTAGTTAAGTCATGTATATAAAAATGAAAACTAGAGAAAGAAAACACGGGATAGTGAGGTGGTGAATTACTAAGGGCTGGTGACAGCAAACGTTTGAATTTTTGCTTCTGCTCTTCAAAGTTTTGTGCTATTGGGGACATTCCAAGCTAGGCCTCAAGCCATTACCAGAACAGTCATTTCAATAGGTTTTTCTTTTACTTTTTTCCAAAGATGTTATCAATCAAGCTTTCCCAAAGGCTCACGGGCTATTCGCAAAGCAAAAGGGAGCCTCAGTGTCTCAGATGCAGGATTACCATCTGCTGCAGGAAGCAGGAACAAAACCAAGAGCATTCGGCCTTGCACTGGGTCTCTGTGCTTGAGAAAAAGCCTGAGAGAGCTCTGAGGACTTGAAAACAACCAGCATGACTTCATTTAAAAAAGAAATCCTGGAGCGTTCAAGAAACACGAAGACAAGCTCAGTACTGTGCAGCCAGAGGAGGTCACTCCTCTGGGACTAGTTCGTGGAATTGAGGGAAATGACTTTTGAGAAGTGGCTGTCTGAGTGAGAACAGTCAGGGACTTTCTTTTTTTTTGAGCTGAGCTGCATGTTCACTAGTCTTGAATGCAAAGGTTGAATATAAAATGAAACAGAAAACAATAAGCATGTTTTCCAACTGTCTCCATGTAAACAGCTGCCAATCTGCCTAGCCTGGGTGATGATTCTTGCCCTAAAGTTAGCAGAGAGGTGGACTGTGTGTTTGTTGCATTTTCATTGGTGTTCATTTTAGCCATTTTAGTTGTAAAAGGCTTTGAAGTTTAACAGGAAGGGCAACAAATTGTGGTCAAAGTTTGGGATTATAAACTCACTTCTACTATTCAACAAATGCACAAAGGCACACAGTCTCTCTTAGCCTCAGTTTCCTGATTTATAAAGTTAAAAATAACGATTCTGCTTCGAGGCCGATTCCTTACTGTTATTGAAGCCCTGGTTTAAATGTCATCTCCTCAGAGAGATATCCCATCGCAAGTGTCTCCTCCAACCATATAACCACTTTCTGTCACATCACCTGGCTCCAATTTCTTCCCCAAACTCTGCTTTTTGTTTGTTGCCTGTCTCCTCCAAATAGAATATAAGGACTCTGAGAGTAAGGACATTTGTCTTTGTTGATTCATTCAACATGTATTGCTTAGTGGCTTCTGCGTGCCAGATACTGTTCACTGGGATGGGGATGCATCAGTCAAGTAATGAGAGAAAGAGCCCATTTTCTGATAGAGAAGTCAGGCCTTGACAAATAAGTAAAAACATGCATTGCGTTCAGTGGTAACAGAAGCTTTGAAGAAGGATAAAGTAGGGTAAAGGAATAAAATGTATCATTAGGGTGGTGCAGTTTATATAGAGTCATCAGGGAAGGCCTCTCTGAGTAGATCACATTTGAAGAGAGACCTGGAGGAACTAAATGAGCAAGACCTGCAGATATCTGGTGTATTCCAGAAAGTGGAGTTCTTAGAGCAGAGGCCCCGCTTGGTTCCAAGAACAGCAAGGGCTGTGTGCCAGGAGCAGTAAGCGAGGGGCACACAGGGAGGAGACAGAAAGGGAGCCCAGCTCATGGCCGAACACGCCATTCGTGGTAAGGACTTTTGATTTTAAGTGAGCTGCAAAGATGGGCTGGTTTTGGGTGAAGGAATGACTTTGGTTTTCTGAGGCTCCCTATGCAGCTGCTTGGAGAGCAGATTGAAGGGCGTGACTGGGAGCAATGTGAATGTGGAGGTTCTAGCAATTATCCAGAGAAGAAATAAAGGTGCTTTGAATGGGTGGTACCATGGTAGGTGGTACCAATGGGTGGTAAATGGTGGTAGTGAGAAGGGCTTCAATTCCAGATATATATATTTTAAGGTAGAGGCCACAGGATTTCCTGACAGATTAAATGTGGAGATGGCGGGGATGGAGGAGAAGAGAGAGAAATCAAGAATGTCTCCCAGATTTCGACCTAAACAACTGGAACTGAGATGGGGAGCTTACTGAAGGAGAAGCTTAACATGAGAAGGAGGGAGGCGAGGCTGAGGAGTTTGGTTTTAGACATACTAATTAATTTTGAGATACCTATTAGTGATCCAAGGGGAAATGTTGAATAAGTTAGATATACTGACCCCGAAGTTCAAGGGAAGGTATACAGGCTGGAGGTATAAATTTGGGCAACATCAGCAAACAGATAAAATTTAAAACCATCTCTTTCACCCTTGTATCTTTGGTGCCCAACAGGATATGGATACTCAATAAGTATTTGTTGACTGACTGAATGAATGGTATGAGGATCAAACAAGATAATGGGTATGAAAGTGTTTTTCAAACTATAAATCCCTCTGCAAAGAAAAGGTCACATGCAATATTATAGTATGATTACCTTACAAACAGAAAACCTTTGAATGAGCAATAAAGACTTAGCAAAATTACAACTAGAAATCTTGCCTCTAACAGAAACAAACTCCAGATGGCTTCTTTCCTCCTCCCCGTTTTGATATTTAAAGTTGATACCGTCTCATACTGTAATTAAGGGCAGTAAAGAACCATAAAAAACTGAATGCTAGTGAAATACAGCAATATTTTTTCCAAATAATGGCTCTTCAAATTGTCAAAAAGATTTTCACAATTCTTCAAGCTGTTTCAGGAGGAGTGTTTCAAAAGGTAACTCTAAAGCTGTGAGTTTTATATGGACTTTGCCACACCAGATCACTCCGTAACTCTAAATTCAATTGTCGTTATTTTTACACTAAATAAAAATAGTCTTGACTTCCTTACATCACAGCCTGATATTTTCATTTTAAAAAAAAGTTGCTTGGGCTTCCCTGGTGGTGCAGTGGTTGAGAGTCCGCCTGCCGATGCAGGGGACACGGGCTCGTGCCCCGGTCCGGGAAGATCCCACATGCCGCGGAGCGGCTGGGCCTGTGAGCCATGGCTGCTGGGCCTGCGCGTCCGGAGCCTGTGCTCCGCAACGGGAGAGACCACAACGGTGAGAGGCCCGCGTATCGCAAAAAAAGAAAAAAAAAAAAAGTTGCTAAATGAAACTTTTTGGGAAAAATATTGCTTTGGGGCTTAAGCAACCACCCTAGCAAAATTCTCTGGACTTTTTGAAAAACACGTGATAGAAGTTAAAAGTTGCAAGTTATATTTCCTCTATTGTGTATGGAATTATAACAAGGTTAAGGGTTTTCTGTCTATAAAAGCTGAGTGCTGTGATATGAAGACAAAGTTTTTCCTGGAGCAAGAGAGAGGATAGGTAGGTAGATGAATGGATATGTGGATGGGTGAACTTATTTACAAATGAACTTCTTTACAAAACAAAAATAGAGTCACAGATGTAGAAAACAAACTTATGGTTGGGGGCGAGGGATAAATTGGGAGATTGGGATTGACATATACATACTACTATATATAAAATAGATAACTAATAAGAACCTACTGCATAGCACAGGGAACTCTACTCAATCCTCTGTAATAACCTATATGAGAAAAGAATCTAAAAAAGAGTGGATATATGTATAACTGATCACTTTGCTGTACAGCAGAAACCAACACAACATTGTAAATCAACTCTACTCCAATACAAATTAATTTTAAAAAATAAAAAAATGAAAGTTGCAAGTTATATTTCCTCTATTGCTTATGGAAATACAACAAGGTTAAGGGTTTTCTACCTATGAAAGCTGAGTGCTGTGATATGAAGACTTAAAGTTTTTCTTGGAGCAAGAGAGAGAATAGGTAGGTAGAGAAATGGATGAATGGATGGGTGGTTGGATGGGTATTGGATGGAGAGCAGTGAGGGTTGGGAGAAATGGAGGCAGGCAGACACGAAAGAGTGAAGAGGAAAATGAGATATTCTGACTTTTGACAAGAGTCCAAAATAATTCAATAGGGTAAAGATAGCCTTTTTAACAACTGACTGGTACAACCGATATCCCTACTGGAAAAACTAAACGTTAATGCTTACCTCAAATGATACACAAAAATTAGCTTGAAATGGATCATAGATGTAAGTGTACTAACTAAATCTATAAACTGTCTAGAAGAAAATATCGGAAAAAACTTTGATTTAGGCAAAGAGCTTTCAGGACACAAATAGCATGAACCATAAAAAGAAAAAATTATATATTAAATTTCATCAAATTTTAAATATTTTTCTCTTTGAAAATCACTAGCAAGAAATTGAAAAAAAAAAAAAAAAGAAAATAAAAAGAAATTGAAAAGTCACACTGAAGACTCGGAGAAAATACTTGCAAAACATATACCTGATAAAAGGTCTTCTGTTTAGAATACATAAAGAAATCTTACAACTCAAGGATTTTCAAAATAAGCAAAAGATTTGAACACACATTTAAGCAAAGATAATATAAGAATGACCCCCCAAAAAAGTATATGAGATGCTCAACATCATTAATAATCAAGCAAATGCAAATTAAAACCACAATGAAATTCTACTACATGCCCAATAACATAGCTCAACGTTTTAAAAACCTGACAGTGACCTCTACTCTCTAGCTATAAGGAAGTAATGGGGACCAAACTGGAAACCAAATATCCATCAACTAGTGAATGGATAAACTGTGGCATATTCATACACATATACCTACGTATTACTCAGCTGTAACAACTGACAGACGCCAGAATGCAGATGAATCCTGAAGGCATTACGCTAAGTGAGCGAAGCCAAACACGAAAGACTCTTTTCTGCTTAATTCCACTTATACGATATTACTTATTTTTAAGGCAAAACTGTAGTGACATAAACAGGGCAATAGTTATCAGGAGTGGAGGGCATAGGAGGGGATTGCAAAAGGGCAAGACAGAAAATTTGGGGTGATAGAAATGTTCTATATCCTCAATGTGATGATGTCGCCTGTATATATTTGTCAAAACTCATAGTATTATACACTTAAAATTGGCAAATTTTATTGAATGTTAATTATATCTCTATAAAACTGATGAGATTAAATATATTCATTTGATGGGGTTTAAAAATATTAGGCCTCAACAAGAAAGATTTAGTAAATTAGAAGGCAAATCAATTTATCTGAAGCACAAAGAGAATAAAGTTTTAAGAAATGAATAGAACCTCAATGACTTATGTGCCAATATCAAGCTATCTGACACAGATGTACTTAAAGCCTCAGAAGGAAAGAGTGAATACAGCAGATAAAAATATTTGAACAAATATTGGTCAAAAATATTCCAAATAGAATTTAAAACATTCATCAACAGATCTAATCAGCGTAGTGAACCTCAAACAGATAAATACAAAGAAAACTAAAACAAGGCACACATAATCAAACTGCTGAAGCCCAAAGGAAAAAGCAGCCAGAGAAAAGAGGCGTATTTTATACAGAGGAACAATATTAAGAATCAGAGACACAACATAGGCCCCAAAAATAAGACTTTCAAGTGCTAAAAACAAAAACAAACAACAAAAAACCTGTCAAGCTAGATTTATTTATCCAATGGAAATATTCTTCAGAAATGAAGGCAAAATGAAGACATTTCCAGATAAATGAAAGCTGAGCCAACCCCCACTATAAGAAATGCTAAAAAAAGTTATTCTGAGTGAACAGAAATCATACCAGCCTTATAGGAAGGCATATAACACACCAAAGACAGTAAATATGTGACTAGGTATAAAGACCATTTTCTTTAAAAGATAATTGTGTAAAGCAAAATAATAACAATGTAACACATATAGAAGTTAAATATACAAAATCAATAGTACAAAGATGTTAGGGAAGGTAAATAGAATAGGTGAATATTGTAATTGCTAGAGAAGCCACTAAAAAACTAAGAATACAAAAGTTGTATTTAGGGCTCCCCTGGTGGTGCAGTGGTTGAGAGTCCGCCTGCTGATGCAGGGGACGCGGGTTCGTGCCCCGGTCCGGGAGGATTCCACGTGCCGCGGAGCGGCTGGGCCCGTGAGCCATGGCCGCTGAGCCTGCGCGTCTGGAGCCTGTGCTCCGCAACAGGAGAGGCCACAATGGTGAGAGGCCCGCGTACCGCAAAAACAAAAACAAACAAACAAACAAAAACTTGTATTTAAAAATCCAATAGAGGAGATACAATGCAATACTGAGTAATATTTTATTAATCTAAAATAAGGCTGGAAAGAAAGAATAAAGAATAGCGCAGATAAAAACCAAATAGATTTATACCCAACTGTATCAGTGATTATATTAGATGTAAATAGACTAAACACTCCAATTAAAAACAGAGCTTATCTTACTGCATAAAAGACCCCCAGATACATGCTGTTTATAAATAATGCACTTTAAATATAAAGACACAGAAAAACCCCAGAAAACACAAATTTCGGATATCAGGATGATAAAAGCGACATCTCTACAAATCCTGCTGATATTAAAAGGACTATGTTGGGACGTTCATATTGAAACCTTACAATCTAACATCATGTCCCACCTGGCTAAATGTTCATTCAGAATAATGACCAATAGTTACCATAAACTGTGGTTTGTGCTAAACAGTACAAGGGCATGCTTTTGGTCCTCCCACAACCCTGTAGTGTAGATATATTTTTGTTCATATTTTGCAGATGAGGAAATCAAGGCTTACAGAGAGTAATTGACTTGGCCAAGGTCACACGGCTTGTTAGTAGCAGAACCACTTACTTACTGGATTCACATCTCGGGAATACTCCTAGTCTCATAACTGTCTCATTAGAATGAATCTAAATGAATATATTATATTTTAAAGGAAGAACAGTGTTTTTTTTTTTCTTTCCTGAAACAATTTTATAGCCTGAAGGTCACGAAGGAAGAATGGAAAACCTACTCACTGAAGCGCTGCCACTGTTGCCATGGAAACCTGAGGAGCGATTACATACACATCAGTTTTACAGCTCCATCTTTTAATAGGTGCAGAACGCAACCGCAGGCTGATGATTCCTCACGGAAAACTCCCTGAAAAATTCATGTAATCAAAAACCTCCAGCTTTTTTTCTAATCCAAAAGTCCCAATTCACACAGTAAGCTGAACTTTGCCAGATGAGGCAGATAATGATTCTCTTTTTCTGAACTGCTGCCCATCTTCTGCCTGTTGAGAAGTGAACCAAGACAAAAAATATTTAAATAATACTGAAAAGCAAGAACAAGAGGCTACAGTGCATAGGATGCGTCTGTCTTAAGAGCCAGATCAAGAGGTGCTGAGAGGGAGATGTGGGCATTGATTTAAAGGAGTGGTAAATATCACTGAGATAAATAGGCAAACACATTAGTCTCTCCCTGACAGTGGAGGCAGCATCCTTCTCCGGAAGCAAAATAAAGCACTCTTTGGCAGCACAGACCTACCCCTGTTGAGTATTTCTGTGATGCTGAGGTATAGACACTGTCAACTAGAAGTCAGCTGTTGCAGTAAGATGAAATTCTGAAATTGAATAAGACGTTAAGACTGTTTTAAAGAGTGATGTCCTTGCTTATCTAAATTTAGGCCCTTTAATATGCCTCTCTGCAAACTGATTTAAAAAGTCACAAAAGAAAACCAAAGCAAGAACAGTAGGTAAGGAAAAGTAAGACATGATTCACCTTTTTTTGTGTGTGTGTGTGATATTTGATTCAGGCTCAGCCAGTAGAAATGATTTAGTAAACACCTTATTTAGGATTTGGTTTGGTTGCAAATGGCAGAAACCCCAAAGTAACAATGGCTTGAAAACATAGATTTTATTTCTCTCTCATTTAAAAGTCTTCAGAGATCATCTAGGACTGCTACAACAGCTCCACAATCATCAGAGACCCAGGCTCCCTGCAGTTTGTCCTCCCACCATACTCAGCATGTGACTTCCAACTCATGCTCCAAGATGGCTGTTCCTACTGCAGCCCACATATTCACAACAGAGCCCACAGAAAGGAGAAGAGAATGAAGAGGGGCATTCCCTTCCCCTTTAAGGACACTGGGCCCTAGTTTCATACACTTCCTATTTACATTCCATTGACCATGTCCCACGTGACTTGGTCTACCCCTGTGTGCCACAGACAAGCAGGACCTCACAAACCACCAAAGACGAATGGGACGGTTGTTCTCTGCATAGTTCAGGGAACCACAGGAGTCAGGTTTGATTGATTCATTCATTTGTTCATATATTCATTCAAGACACAATTGTTAGTCATATGGTCTGTGTCAGGCTTTGTGTTAGATTCTAGACATAGGAAAGACAATATGATAAGTAAATAAGTGATTTCAACACAATGTGTCAGAAATCTCATAGAGGTAAAAAGTAGCAAACTTCTTGCATTTCAAGGAGAGTTTTTTAAATTTTATTTTATTTCATTTTTTTATAGTTATCTATTTTATACATATTAGTGTGTATATGTCAATCCCAACCTCCCAATTCATGCCACCCCCTCCGTCCCCACCCCCCGCTTCCCCCCCTTGGTGTTCATATGTTTGTTCTCTACATCTGTGCCTCTATTTCTGCCTTGCAAACTGGCTCATCTGTACCATTTTTCTAGATTCCACATATATGCGTTAATACACAATATTTTTTTTTCTCTTTCTGACTTACTTCACTCTGTATGACAGTCTCTAGATCCACCCACGTCTCTACAAATGACCCAATTCCATTCCTTTTTATGGCTGAGTAATATTCCACTGTATATATGTACCACATCTTCTTTATCCATTTGTCTGTCAATGGGCATTTAGATTGCTTCCATGACCTGGCTATTGTAAATAGTGCTGCAATGAACATTGGGGTGCATGTGTCTTTTTCAATTATGGTTTTCTCTGGGTATACACCCAGTAGTGGAATTGCTGGGTTGTATGGTAATTCTATTTTTGGTTTTTTAAGGAACCTCCATACTGTTCTCCATAGTGGCTGTATCAGTTAACATTCCCACCAACAGTGCAACAGGGTTCCCTTTTCTCCACACCCTCTCCAGCATTTGTTGTTTGTAGATTTTCTGATGATGCCCATTCTAACTGGTGTGAGGTGATACCACATTGTAGTTCTGATTTGCATTTCTCTAATGATTAGTGATGCTGAGCAGCTTCTCATGTGCCTCTTGCCCATCTGTATGTCTTCTTTGGAGAAATGTCTATTTAGCTGTTCTGCCCATTTTTTGATTACTTTGTTTGTTTTTTTAATATTGAGCTGCATGAGCTGTTTATATATTTTGGAGATTAATCCTTTGTCCGTTGATTCATTTGCAAATATTTTCTCCCATTCCGAGGGCTGTCTTTTCATCTCGTTTATAGTTTCCTTTGCTGTGCAAAACCTTTTAAGTTTCATTAGGTCCCATTTGTTTATTTTTGTTTGTATTTCCATTACTCTAGGAGGTGGGTCAAAAAACATCTTGCTGTGATTTATGTCAAAGAGTGTTCTTATGTTTTTCTCTAAGAGTTTTATAGTGTCCGTTCTTACATTTAGATCTTTCTGCTGTTTTCCAATGGAATGTCCTATAAATATCAATTAAATCTATCTGGTCTATTATGCCATTTAAAGCTTGTGTTTCCTTATAAATTTTCTGTTGGGTGATCTGTCCATTGATGTAAGTGAGGTGTTAAAGTCCCCCACTATTACTGTGTTACTGTCGACTTCCTGTTTTATAGCTATTAGCATTTGCTTTATGTACTCAGGTGATCCTATGTTGGGTGCATATATATTTATAATTATATAATTGTTATATCTTCTTCTTGGATTGATCCCTTGATCATTATGTAGTGTCCTTCCTTGTCTCTTGTAACATTCTTTATTTTAAAGTCTATTTTATCTGAGTATTGCTACTCCAGCTTTTTTTTTATTTCTGTGGAATATCTTTTCCCATCCCCTCACTTTCAGTCTGTATGTGTCCCTAGATCTGAAGTGGGTCTCTTGTAGACAGCATATACACGGTCTTGCTTTTGTATCCATTCAGCGAGCTTGTGTCTTTTGGTTGGAGCATTTAATCCATTCACATTTAAGGTAATTATCGATATGTATGTTCCTATTATCATTTTCTTAACTGTTTTGGGTTTGTTTTTGTAGGTCCTTTTCTTCTCTTGTGTTTCCCAATTAGAGAAGTTCCTTTAGCATTTGTTGTAGAGCTGGTTTGGTGGTGCTGAATTCTCTTAGCTTTTGCTTGTCTGTAAAGCTTTTGATTTCTCCATCGAATCTGAATGAGACCCTTGCCAGGTAGAGTAATCCTGGTTGTAGGTTCTTCCCTTTCACCACTTTAAATATATCATACCACTCCCTTCTGGCTTGTAGAGTTTCTGCTGAGAAATCAGCTATTAACCTTATAGGAGTTCCTTTGTATGTTTTTTGTCGTTTTTCCCTTGTTGCTTTTAATAATTTTTCTTTGTCTTTAATTTTTTTTTTTTTTTTTTTTTGGGTGGTACATAGGCCTCTCACTGTTGTGGCCTCTCCCATTGCAGAGCACAGGCTCTGGACGCGCAGGCTCAGCGGCCATGGCTCACGGGCCCAGCCGCTCTGCGGCATGTGGGATCTTCCCGGACCGGGGCACAAACCCTTGCCCCCTGCATCGGCGGGCGGACTCTCAACCACTGTGCCACCAGGAAAGCCCTTTGTCTTTAATTTTTGTCAATTTGATTACTATGTGTCTTGGCATGTTTCTCCTTGGGTTTATCCTGCCTGGGACTCTCTGTGCTTCCTGGACTTAGGTGGCTATTTCCTTTCCCATGTTAGGGAAGTTTTCGACTATAATCTCTTCAAATATTTTCTCAGGTCCTTTCTCTCCCAAGGAGAGTTTTTAAGAAAACTTTCACAGAGTAAATATCGTGTAAGGTAAGTCTTCAAAAAAATATGACTTTGCCAACTATACTGGTGGAAAAGATCAGGGAGGCGGGTACGAAGGCAGGAGTCGATAGAGAGTGTTGTAAAGTAGAAGAGGCATTCCAGGCAAGAGGGGCAGATGTACATGTGACAAAATATGGCAAAGTATGGCTTGCTAGGGAGCTCTGTGCAGTTCCACAGGACTGGGAATGGGGAGTAGGAAGGGAGCCAGGGAGGAGTGGTAGATGACACTGAAATGTAGACAGGTTGGAGAGCTTGCACATCATTCTGCTCTCAGTAGGAAGCCATGGGAGAGGTCTAGGAATGGGAGGATCACAATGAGCTTGTGTTTTGAACGATTAGTCTGGAGGTTGTGTGGAAATGTGGAAGACGAATGAACATAACTGAAAGCAGGAAAACTGTTCATTTATCAAGCATTTGCGGAGCATCGAGTCTGCGCCAGACCCTATGGCGAATGCTAAGGATACCACATGGAGTGCCTCAGAAACAGGAATCTTCAAGGATCCACAGCAGAGGGAGAGACATGAACCAGTGTGTTAACAGTACTCTGCAACTTGTGTGACCATAGGAAGGCAGAGGATGCCTAACCCTACTGGGATGGACAGAAAGCTACAGAGAAAGTGAACTTTAGGTTTGTGAAAGCTGAATAGAAGTTTGACAGGTGGTCAAGGGCTGCAAAGAGCATTCTTGGCAGAGCATGTGGTGCCTACAAATATAAACAGGCAGGAAGAAGAACTATAAGTATTTCAGTGGAGGGGTTTCAGGATACAAGTGTGAGGGTAGTGGAAAATTAGGCCCATATTTATTAGGACAGAGACACCATGCCCATGATTAGACCTGGTAAGAGGTTACTTTACAGTAAATGTCTAGGTAGGAGGAGATGAGAGCCTTATTTAGAGTGGGTGGAAGGGGAGGCAGTCACTGATTTCCCATTTGCTCCCCAATCCGCCCAGAGCCCTTCCCCAGTCTGCTCATTGCCCAGGAGTCCGAACTGCATGGTTGACATCAACCGGCTCTCTTGTAGTTGGGTTTGGCCAATAAGGAACAACAGAAGGAGATTAATGGTGAAGAGGACTTGAGAGAGTAAGGTCAATTCCTTACTGAGTAGGAATTTGTTCTCTCTACCCAGGATTGTCTGATCTCTACAGAGGCCTTGTGCTTTTCCTCTCCCTCCTAACGCTCTCACTTTCTCTTCTTTTCCTGGTTTCCAGAACCACTTCCTGCCCTTCCCCATTTGGGCATGAAAGTAGTAACAACAACCCGCTACCTACAGGGTATTAGACTATCCCTGTTGTTTCCCTACACTACGCCTTTGTAAATAGTCCCTTTATTAAATTCTCAAATTATACAATAGGTGTGCCAACTGTTTCCTGCCAGGAATCTGACTCATATAATCACCACCCTCATTTAAACTCCATTTCTTCCCAACTCTGGTGACTTTTCTGTGTAATCTGTACCTCCCAATTTTCCAGGAGGAATGATCAAAACCCCAAGTGGTTCATAGCTCTCACAGCTCTTGGTTAGTAGGTCAAAGTTCACAATCTGGTGTGCTCAGGTGGATTCAGATGAATAAAACTAAAATTTCTTGCTACTAACAAGTTCACAAATTAGTGGAGGAGATAAACTTGTACATAATTAACAGTAAAACCCACCTAACTAATCTTTGGCATATTTCCTGGGCATGGCATAGTTTAAGCAAATAGTCTAGATTGAATTAAAATCATCATTTCCATGAGGAGATATTGATCAAATGGTACAAACTTCCAGTTATAAGATTAACAAGTTCTGGGGATCTAATGTACAGTGTGGTGATTATGGCTAATAATATTGTATTACATACTTGAACACTGCTGAAAGAATATATCTTAAATGTCCTCACTATAAAAAAGAAATGGTAATCATATTATAGGATAGAGATGTTACCTAGTGCTATGGTGGTAATCATTTTGCAATATATAAATGTATCAAATAAACACTTGTACATCTTAAATTTACACAACGTTATATGTCAATTATATCTCAATAAAACCAGGGAGAAAAGACTGCCAAAAAAAAAGTTTGTTTAAAATAAGGAAATGAAGACTCAGGGAAGCACCAGAACTTGTGCAAGTTCACACAGCTGGTCCACGTAGGAGGCAGAATTTGAGTTCAGTTCTAGATGTGTTGCCTTCCACTACCTGTTTTTTTAGAGCTATTCAAGAACAGTAGCAAATTCCTGTTTGTTCCACCCCATCTCTCTCCCATGCTAGAATTTCGTACTGCTCAATAAACATCTGTTAAATAATTTTTAAAACATCATCATTTCCAATTCCCAATTACAGGGAGAGAGAATCTGATTGTTTATCTGAAGCGAGTATTCAGTTCTAATCCAGTCAGGGTGGCTCAAAGTACAAACATCGGTGCCTGCCATTCAGCACTCTGGAGGGAGAGGATGTTTCCAGAGAAAGTGTACTGGTATAGGATGGGCAGACATCCCTAAAAGCATCTATCAGAGCAGACAGTAGACCCTATTAGTCTTTCTTTAAATGGATAATTTCCATAAGGCAGATTGTGATATGCCAAGAGAGACTGATTTAAAGTCTATTTTATCATAAGATATTTTAGTGTTCTTTTTTTTTTTTTGAAGAGAAGGGATAATAACATATTTACAACTCAATTATATTTCTATTATTCTAGTTCTAGTCAAATTAGGTATTGCTTAGTCCCACAGTGATTTTTCACAGGGAGGAGTGTTGTCACACCTGCTACACAGCTGGGTACAAGGACTGCCTGCCTGCATGCTCCCAGCATGCTCTGGGGTTAGTTTCCATGCCAACCAGCCTAGGAGTGTTTCCACCCTATCTATCCGCTCCAGGACAGACATTAATAGAACAGACATATATGAGGAAGAGTAAGAGACAGGCTGAATAAGTGTGTGCAATTATTTTTAAAGCACCGAGGTCCTAAATTATTCCTTATGCTAGTCCCCTTTATAACACAAGATAACAGGAGACAGATTATGATGTCTTTCATGCTAAGTGCTCAGAGCTCTTTCAAATATGCTATCACATTATCCTCAGAGCATCCCTAAGAGATAAGAAAGGTCTTATTTTGCAGGTTGGAAAACTAACCCACAGAATGGTAAAATGTCCGTCTTACACACACAGGATGAGGCAATTCTAGCATTAGAATAAAATCTAAGAATCCTACCTGTAAAATCTGCATTTTCACTTACTTTTCTGCTCCCGTGTCTCCATCAGTTTTAAGCTCCAGAGCAAATCGATTCAATACAATTTTGATTAAATATCATATTCATATTTTGTGTTAACGGTAAAAATAGCCAAGATAGTGGGGTTGGTTACTGGGGAGGAAAATTGGCCAAACTATTAAAGAAAAATGCAGGTGAATACAAAGATTGGGTAACAGGAAATATATATATAAATGTTTAACTTAAGGTAAAATATTTCACCTAAATTTTCTTTCAAGGAAAAGTAATGACTCGGCTTTGATGAGGTATATATGTGACTCAGGGAAACAATAATATGACATCAAATATGGCCAACATTATCAAGAGATACCTCAGAGAGTGAGAGGGAAACTCAGGAAGATGTATCAAAAAAAAAAAGAAAAGAAAAGAAAATGTTTTCAGCCCCTGTTTCATCTTTCCTAGAGATTCTGTTTGGCCTCAACAGCCTTAGGGAGAGGAGACCAGGAGAGCAACTTGGGAAGAGATAAAATCATGCCTCATGGCTTCGTGAGATGGAGGTTGCGGACACATTAAACCCTATTAAAGTGCTGACTCACCTTCCCTCCCTACTCCACGCAAAAAGCTACAACCAAAAAGAAGGCGGCGGGTTTCCCTGGTGGCACAGTGGTTGAGAGTCCGCCTGCCGATGCAGGGGACGCGGGTTCGTGCCCCGTTCCGCGAAGATCCCACATGCCGTGGAGCGGCTACGCCCGTGAGCCATGGCCGCTGAGCCTGCGCGTCCGGAGCCTGTGCTCCTCAACTGGAGAGGCCGCAACCGTGAGACGCCCGCGTACCGCAAAAAAAAAAAAAAAAAAAAGACGGCATTCTAGCCAGTGAATGCGGAAATGCCAGAATGTAATATTATGCCCCTGATGTTTGTCCAAAGCAATAACCAATCACTTGAAAAGCACTCCAACTGTTAACAGCCAGTGACATGCTAGTGTCAGGTACTTTCTGCACCCAGGTATTTGGGTAACCAGAATACTTATTCTGGACTCATATACACACATACACGTATATACACATCTATATTTGTTTTTTCCCTCTTATTCCCTTATCATACAACATAAGATGTATCAACTTTATATCTTAGTAGTTCAGTGTTAATTTTACATCATAGTATTTCAGTTACAGGATATCAAGGAGAAAAGTAACCATGACTCAAGGATTTACCTCGTCTTCTAGGGGAGGGATTAGTACATTTTCAGTTTGCAGGAGAGCTGTATTATGTTAGGTGGAATTATGACCTCGTTCTTGTCTTTATTTGGAGATTCAGTATGGTTTACAGAGATGTGTATGAGTGCCAAATTGACAAGGGATGGACTTGTGATGATTAATTGTATGTGTTAAGATAACTGGGCCACCAAATGCCCAGATATCTGGTTAAATATTTCTGGCTGTGCTGGTGAGGGTATTTCTGGAAGAGACTAGCATTTGAATTGGCGGACTGAGTAATGCAGATTGTCCTCCTCAATGTGGGTGGGCCTCATCCAGCCCACTGAGGGCCAGTGTGAAGGAGTGTTGGTCTCCCCTGACTTCTCAGGTTCTGGAAGCGCAACCTCACTCACATGACTACACCCTATGTCCTGCATCTTCTTGGCCTAGAACTCAGGAAATCCCACAGGAAACCTCTTTGCCCCTTTCCTGTATTTCCATTGCCTATTTGCCTGCGGCAACAAGCCCAGAGGACTCTCCACCCCATTCCATCCCCAGGGAGGGGAGCAGGGCTCTGGAGTGAGGCTTAAGAAGTTCAAATCCGGGCCCACAGCGAGCATTTCACTGACCAATAACACTTATAATGAGCGAACGTAGGCAGTGTTACTTCTCTCTGACCTTCAGCGTTCCTATCCATGAACTATGAACATTAACAATACCAACTTCATAGGGCTATTGTGAGCATTAATGAGACAATCCACACCAAGTTTTGGTTTAGTGCCTAGAACATAGCTAGCACTCAATAACTCTTAGCTATTTATTAAAACAACTCCTGAGAAGTCTCTCGCTGAGGAACTGTGCCTTTGCTTTGCTCATCAGACAGGCTTTTCTGTCACATTCAAAGAGGGTAAACACAGAGGAGGGCAAGAAAAAACTAAAACTGGAAATGGTGAGGCTGTGAAAGTGGCCATTCAGGAGGGGCCAATTAAATAGTTGCCCAAAGCACCTATTAACTGTCTCCCTGGACAGAATGGAGTATAGTGTGCATAAAAGAGTTGAATGGGCACAGTTTAAGCTTCTTAGGGTGAATCTAAGAAGGGATGTATTAAGCATATTCATAAATATAAACAGACTTTGGAAAATATGCTTAATTAAGTGAAAGATATTTGCACTGAAAACTAGTCTTTTCCCAAGCTCATTCGAGTGGAAAGTCAGTGATCCCTTAACAAATTTAGAGTGTTGCTTTTAGGGTGGAAGATAAGGAGACCGAAACAACTCAATACATTCAGTAAATCTATACCATGGCCAGATCTCAAGCAGAGCTAACGCTTTTCAGGTGATGAAAAAGTAGATTCTGAAGGAGAATTCAAGAGACACGAGTGACATATGCAGAGTATTCCAAATGTATTTACCAAAAAATGATTTATTCTTTGCTGCTTTCAGTATATTGCTTGGAGCAAGAATAATCTCTCAGTCTCTGGTTCGCTCTGCTTTTCCTTTTAAACATGCCTTCATTTGCCGCACAAAGATATTTCTAATGTGCCGTAAACACAGACACGCCTCATGTAGTATAATGATAAACTAGCTGTTACAAAGAGCTTAGAAGCCAGACAGAGTGTTCCTACGTATCTAACCCAAGTTATTTTCTGTGGCTTAACATATTTTCAATAGCAGTTCAACCACATGCTTAACTGTAACATAGGATTCCTTTCACCAGCTATGGAAAAAAATAATCAAAGAAACTATTGCTTCTGTAGAAGTTCTTGTATATGACTCCAGGGGAATTATTCTTCCCTCATTCCAACATGCTTTATGAGGTTGCCCCAACCTGGCTGCCCTAAATCCCTGAAATGTACAACTCTGTGTGCACACAGTCATGGAGGTTGGAAGAGTCCCAAGAGTCTCGGAAAAACAAGAAAAATGCTTTAAAGCCCCAAGACCATTAATTATCCTGCAGAACAACTAAACAAGTGAAGGAGTTCCCTTCATGGTCTGCATTATCCCAGTCTCGTTCAAAGTACCATTTCCCCAAACTAACAGGCATCACTCGTGAGACCCTCTGAATATCCTCTGCCCTTCCACCTGGATCAGCAGAAAGCTTCTGAACAAGGAGACAGTGTGGCAAAACGTCAGCAGGGCCTGGACACAGGAAATCGCGTGCGTGCACTTGTGGCTCAGCCTACCGCTGCCTCATTATGTGATTAAGAGCGGATTTAAGGCAGAATGAACTAGGTTTGAATTCTGGCTCCACCTATTATTAACTCTGAGAACTTGGGCGAGCTATTTAACTTTTCTGAGCCTCAATTCTTCATCTATTAATTAAGGATAATAATACACTGGTCTTTGAGTTTGGAGAAAATGAAATAATTTATGTAAAGAATTCAATAAGCGGTCAATACACATTAGCTGTTGTCATAGACTGCCACTTTGGAGATGTGGTCTGACCTTCTTCCTCCAGAGCATTCCTTCATTCATTAAATGATTACTGATACATCTCAGTAAAGGAAGCCATCCACAGAGCCCCATCAGCCACTTGTGTGAGAGCCCTGAAGTGCAAACCACATACAACTTTCCAAATTTGAGGAAACTAGTGCAATTAAAGACACCCATCTCCTTCTATTCCCAGATTATTTTTTCTTGACCCCTAAGAATTATTCCACCAGACTGTTGGGCTCAGTCACGTGAAAAACCAGCAAGAAAGTCAATCAGTAATTTACATAAGAAGATAGATTACCAATAAGCACATTAAAAAGTTTAACCTCACTATTGATTAAAAGAATTAAAATTAACTCATGGTAACATTATACCTATCCAAAAAGTAAACAGTTTTCAATGATAATATTCAACGTCGTCAGCAGCAGTATGAGATACGCTGATGAGAATGTAAGCTTCTGGAGAGTATTTTATTGATATGTATCAAGACTCCCCCCAAAAGTTTATATATTTTTGACCCAGTAATTCAACTTCTGCAAATTTACCCTAAGGAAATACTCAGAATGCAAACAAAAATGTATATATATAGGAATGTTCAAGGAAGTATTATTTTAACAGAAAAAAAATTTTTAAAGCATAAGTGCTCAACAGTAAGTAATTACATAAATTATAATAACTCAATACAATAAAATACCATGCATCCATTAAAAACCATGTTTTCAAAGAATATTCAATGACATGGGAAAGCCCTTGCAATATACTGATATGTTTAAAAATTGGGTATAAATCTTCTAAACATGTAGAGAAAATTACTAAAAGGAAATACGGTAAAAATGTTAACAGTAAATATCTGTAATGAAGGAAGGAAGGAAAGTATTTTCTTTTGTATAATTTTTGTAGTCCAAATGTTCTGTTACAAGCATGCATTCCTTTTACAATCAGATTTTTGTTTGTGTGTGTCTGTGTGTGCCCCGGTTTCTCAAAGATTTGATTTCTGTGAATTTATTTACGTATAAAGGGAGCCTTCCAAAGAAACAAATCCTCAATCCCAAAGAATAACCTTATTCTAAAACCATAGCACTAATGCTCTCTGGCAGAGATACTTGTGATAGGCAGTCTCATCCTTCTTCACTTCAACCTGCTCAAATCATAATGGGTAGGAGGGAAGCCTCACAGGTGGCCTTAGGCTCAAACGCTGATGGGAAAGTGACAAAGTAGCAGAGACCAAGCAGGCACAGCCATCTCCATCAGAGACCAGGCTCTGGTCAGCAGGCTGTCACTGAGTCAGCTGCAATAACAGTGATTTATTTCTGTACAATCAATAGGCTGCAGCTATGCAATGAATCCACATCGCTGTGAAGGTGAAAGAGTCCACGGTCCGAGAATATTTTCAAACTAGCTTTTCCCGGGAATGGCCTGAACTCAAAAGAGAAGCATGGCAGAATAAGTATGGTTCTTTGAAATCACCCTTTGATTCACTATCCAGTCGTGGCCCAGGATGTAAAAGACAAAAAGAGATACATATTGGGCTGGACTTCATGCCTTCTGAAGGCATGTTCTACCAACTTTGTGAACTTGTTGTACTGTTCATTGCTATTATTTAATACTCACAAAGTATTCTATTGTTCTGGGGTATCTTGAGAAAAATCATTGGTAATTTTTCACATCACTCTGACGAGGAAGGTCAGTACTATTAGCATCATTATCCTCGGAAATATATAAGAACATTGTGAAAGCTGATGTCACAGCAGTCACTGGCAAAGCCAAAATTCAATTTATTTTCTGGCTCTTTGATTAATATTTAGAAGTTTCACAGAATACAGAATTTTCCTACTAGAAGAGAAAAGAGGATTATTTATTTGCAGAATAAATAAGATAGTTGCGGTTTGCTCTGAGCAGCAAGGGAAAGGAGTGAACAGGTGTTTTATTTAATTTTTAAAATTAATTTCAGGTATCTGTTTGGCAGAGTCAGACATTTTGAAGCTAGACAGTTGTGAACTTTGCAGGTTGTTCCCCACCTTTCCCCTCCTCTGGGCCCCATACCCAGAAGTGAGCTGATACACGATCTGACCTGAGGTGGCAGCTCTCCTGTGTAGAGCTGGGATCTGGGTCCCAGGGGAGGGGACGGGGCTGGAGTGTAACAGAGGCATCTATTTGTCAGCAACCGCACCGACCCTCTCTGCTTAAGTCTTGAACAAGGTCATTATTCTCAGCCTGCAACACCCGAGTGCACAGCAGGCTCAGCTGACTGTGCGTGTTCCATTAGTATTCTGCACGTTCCATCGGCTAAATTTGCTATTGCATTTAGAACACTTCTGATTGCATATTTTTTATATTCCCGGCCTCCTCAGAGAAATTAATGCCACTGTTAGCAATCTGACAGGCCGCCGAGCACTCAGTGATGCATTTGTCATCAAACTAAGGGGGAAAGTTATTAAAACACTTGGCTGTCAACCATGAACTCAGTCAGGACCATTTAAGTTATAAAAGTACTTTTACATGCAAGAGCCAAAAATAAATAAATAAATCAAGGAAGAACTGTGGAAAGAAAAAAAAAACAATTTTAATGAGTTAGAATTTACTAAAAAGACCGTCTTTCCTCTATAATTATGTCCAAATAAAAGCAAATGAATGCAGACATATTTTTCAGCCTACAAAATCATTTCTTTGGCTGTTGAAATTGATTTCTACTCAAGGCACACTCGGCATCACATACTTTGCAAACCTCAGAAATTACATGTTTTAAAGTTGTACCTTTAAAAAGATAATTCATATTTAATTATGCTTTTCTCAATATTTCTTAGATGTGATGGGCCAGAAGACATCTGAATTGCTACCTCACAAGAGAAGTAAATGAGGAGCATTGTTTCATGGGCTGTGAAAGGGATGTACAATTTGTACCCCTATCAGCAGAGCTACTAAAAAATGGAAATTTATGATTTTTGCCCCCCAGAAAAACCTCGTTAAGCTCCTTGAAGAAATGGAAACCTCATGAGCAGTAATCAAAGCATATGAAGCCTCCTGAGTGGTTAACAGAGCCCGCTTCATCAGACAATTCCACTGGGGACCGAGTTGCCCAAGGACACGCTTCTCACAGAATGTGTTATGAATTGAAAGGCAGCTGCAGAGAATGACTGAGCTAGAAAGCCTGAACAGTAGAACGTATCCACGAGAATCTTTCCTGAGAACATATTGGCCTTTCATCATTGTCAAATCCCCAGGAACCGTAAGCCAACAAGAGGCAGATTGATGTGCTCTGTTCAGGGCAAATCCGTGGATAGAACACTGCAGACAGATGCATTGGAAGGCCCTGCTCCTGGGTGCCTGAGGTGCTGTACATTACAGCTCCTCAACACAAGTCAGTGTGACTTAGGACCACAGTCTGTGCATGTGTCAGCTTGTCCTAAGCTTGCCTGCCCTGTTTCCACTAAGAAACTTGCTCACACAAGAGCCTAGATGCTATTAGCCAGAGGAGGGATCCAACAGAAAACATACTAAAAGTACTTGGATTCTCAGGGCGTCCTGTAGGACCATGTATTAGTTTCCTAAGGTTGCTGTTACAAAGTACCATAAACCAGGTGGCTTTAAAAAAACTTAAGCTTTAAAAAATTGTTTCACAGTTCTGGAGGCTACATGTCTGAAATCAAGGCGTTGGCAGGGTCATGCTCCTGAAATCTCTAAGAGAGAATCCTTCCTTGCCTCTTCTACCTTCTGGTATTTGCTGGCAATCCTTGGCATTCCTTGGTTTGGAGATACATGACTCCAATCTCTGCCTTCATGGTCACATGGCTTTCTTCTCCCTGTGTGTCTTTATCTTCACACAGTGTTTGCTTTTCTTATAAGGACACCAGTCATATGGGATTAGGGGTCATCTTAATGACTTCATCTTAGCTTGATTACATCTTCTGAGACCCAATTTCCAAATAAAGTCACATTCACAGGTACCAGCAGTTAGGACTTCGACATATCTTTTAAGAGACACTATTCAACCCAAAACAGACCACTCTGGTTGAAGAATGCTGAAGCAATGCATCTAGATGAATAGGATACAAACAATGAGAGAACTGGTTGTAGAAGACAAAGGAAGAGATTGTTAGAAGAGTGTGGCCGAGAGAAGTGGATTGATCAAATTAAGACATTAAGTAAAATAAAGACTAAATATACTTGGATTAACAGCAGGTGGGTTTCTGTCTATAGAGCGGTGAAGGCTAGGATGATATTGCAATGGGTAACAGGGTGAGCAGCAAATATGGACATAAAAACCACGAATGTAGCTAAATCTCTTCAGACATTTAGCTGTGCAGAGATAAGAGACAAGAAAACTATTGGAGCAAACACTGTGATGCTAAGCAGGGCCTTTGCTGTCAAGAATTTGGAAGCTCCTGACATTTACTGCTGCTTCTCCGTATTGAATGGCCACTGGTTCATACACCTGCCATGGATGAGGACATGGAACACTAGGACCTCCAGGCTGGTGGCAAAGATTGCATTTGGGAACATGTTGCTCCCTGCTTATAATGGGATGGGCAAGGTGTGTGAAGAGGTGGTCTGAATTGGGAGACACTTGCTAAACATGCTGCACTGAGGAGGGTGCTTTCCTCTATACATTGTCATGAAAACTTACTCTTGGCAGCTAGATTTGGCTAAGACCACGACACCTGCTTAGATCAAGAGCCCAATTCAAATATCAGTTATTGGTGCAGGAATAAATACACCCATGAGAAGAATGCAAAAAAAGATCCAGAAATGTATCCACATATATGGAAATTAGATGTATGACAGAGATGGCACTAGCCTCACCCCACCATGATGACATACAGAAAGACTAATTCTGCACCATCCCTTAGGACCTGCGGTTACCAATAGCAACACCACTGCTAATGATTTACCACTTGCAAAGAGAGAGTCTTTCGGTAAATCAAAAGAGTGAATTTGCACATTTTTGGTTTCTGTAAATTCCATCATGGTTTAATATTATTGTATGATTCATTACCTTAACCTGTTACTACTCAGTGAATAAGTGATTTTCTTCCTTGTAAGATTCAGAATAAAAGCAGGGTACCTTGAAAAAAAAAAAGAGCCCAATAAACTCTCTGGTGATTTGCAAGTCACCTGTGTCTACCTTTCCTTTACTACCTGTTAATCAGGGCTCTCCACAGAAACAGAACCAGTAGGAAATATATGTACATAGAAGAGATTAATTTTAAGAATTGGTTCACAGGGTTATGGGGACTGGATTTGTGTTTGATTAAATAACTGGGGACTATAGCCTAGCCGAGTTGACACATGAAACTAACCATCACATCCTCTTCCTAAGGACCTCTGAGAGGCCACGGCTTCTGAAAAGGCATACCAGTTCTGGTCACAGAAATCAGGTGTCTACTTTACAGGTGGAGGCTTGGATTTAGGCATTCACAGAGTACTATTTGCATAGAAAAATCTATATGGTAAATGGAGTTAGTTGCCGCAAAGACAACTATTTAAGGCAATTGGTTCGTGGAATTATAGATGCATTCTTTCTAAAAGCAAAATTTGAACAATTATGTGCTTTGCTCACTCGTGGTATAAAGACACCAGATCCAGCCTGTGGCAATTAGCTCATTATCTTATAGTAACACTACCTATTACTATCTGGAGGTGCCATTAACCTCCTTTCTCTTTAGAGGAGAATTTAATACAAGGCAGATTTGTCCTTCTTACCATTCAATGGAGCATTTAATTATCAAAGGATCAAAAGCATCTTGTTATAATGTTGCTGTGCAGCTCGGACTCAGAGGTAATTATGAAGGACAACTTAGTGTAATTTCCTGAGAAAAAGGCTATCGATAAAAAGTTAGAGCACAGAGATGGCAGCTTCAGAATCATAACATGTCTATTTTCATATTCCTATCACAGAGAACTCTACTAAGGTAATTTACAATAGGAAAAGCAACCAAGCAAAGTAAGAAGTGTTTTTCATATACATGTACTGAGCATTTGAAAGTGTCACCAGAGGTGCTCACTCAAGAATACCAAATACTGTTATAACCTTTAACATTTTAGTTCAGGCCAATGTATCAAAGACGGTGGTAGGTGGTGGGTGAAACACACAGACACACACACACACAACACACACACCACACACACACAACACACACACACAACAGAGTGAGCTTCTCCAAACTCCAAGCTCCCTCAATTAAATGATCCTTTATTCCGTAATCATATTCCTTCCACTCAGAGATGATTTTATTACAGCTTCTCCAGAGAAGATTTTTGTTTTGAAATTGAAATGACATATATGCCCCCCGAAAGATAGAAAACTCACAGTTTGAATATACAAAGGTGTCATTTATAACTCATCCTTCCGAGACAAAACCAGCTTGCCTTTGTATAAAAACCTTGAAGTATTTGTGTAGTGGACTAAAACAGTACGGACAAGCCATTTAACATGAGTAATAGGAAAGAAATCCTGAAGCTGCCTTTCCTGTTTATATTTCCCATCTCCAACCTACATATATGATTAAAGATGTCACTCAATTACATTTCAATTTTTCTGCCAAGCGGCATTCATTACAAAATTTCAGCAATGTTCCTGGAAGGGATAGTTTATTGAATAGATGTTGAATTTACCCATTAGACATTGACAAGCATCCAGGAGGACATTTTATTCTCTGTCAGAGATCATTTATTTCAGAATATTGTGTTTTGATAAATGGACTGTGTTTGGGTCTTTAGTGTGTAACAGAGGGTATAGTAATTCCTTTTTACAGTGATTTAAATGCTTTTATTGCTAGTTCCTATCAAGAAAAAAAAAATGTGGGTATATTAGTGAAGGGGATTATTTTTTATTACATAAATATTTTATGATATCTATTTTTCCATTTCTTTCCCTGACACTTTATTACCACCGACTCTTATTCATTCCATGCTTAATATAAATTAAATGCGAGATTTGGATGTGAGCGGCTGCAGGGCCTTGAGGCATAGAATCTCTTCTCTAAGATTACAATTACTTAACTTCTCTAGAGTTAATTTGCCTAACCACAGTCCCTGAGCTATCCAAGTAAGAGATAATTTGGAAATTGCAGCAGCAGGCTTCAGATATGATAACTCATAACCTCCCCATTTACGCAGTTTGTGGGAACTCAAGAGAGTTCATCAGGGGATGTTTTTTTAAGGGACTTGTGAAACGGAATACAGCCAAATTCTCTATTGTTCAGAGGATGGGTCTCTTGTCTGGGGGCTTCATTACTTGCTGGCACCTCTGTGTGAGGTTAGCTTGGGCTCGAGAAGGTGGGGAAACTCATCCACATATGGTTCCTACTTGTCAGCAACTCTATGGTCATGGCAGATGAAACAGGCTCTGCTTCCCCTGGGATTGCACAGGCTCTCCCAGTCTTGGTTATCATCACAAGACTGATAGGGCTGTGATTATTTTCCAAGTTTCTCCCATAAGAAAAAGGATAAACAAAGGAGAAATGCTTAAATGAACAGGATATGATTTAGGAACAATGATGACAGAGGAATAGGGTAAAAGGAAATGACTCTGGAAGGATAGTCTAGGTTGGATGTCAGAGACTTATGAAGCTAAAGAAAGTGGATGTCTTCTTCAGGCCTCAGTTTCTTAAGTGGTTTGCAAACCTCTTTTAATTATCCCTGATTCCCAGCGTTAAGTTAAATCATGAGATATCAATATATATACATACACACACACATATACGTATAATATATATATATATATATATATACACACACGTGTGTTTTATGTGTGTGTGTATGTATATGCATATATAAAAATTTCCCACTTGTATGTGTCCTTCATGGTCTACTAAAGCTCTTGGTTTTACATAATCCTCATTCTGGGATCCAGGCTGAAGGAGGAATTCCTTTTGGGGATATTTCTGGGCTCATGCCAGAAAGAAAAAAGGGAGAGGGTCAGACATGCAGTGGTTCTGAAAGCTTCCACTTGAAAATGGCATATATCACTTCCACTCACATTTTATTTGGCAAATCAAGTGGTACAGGAGGGTAGGAAGTATAATTTTTCCATAAGGAGGGACCCCATAGGGAGAGACAGAAAATACTTTTTTAAAACAAGAGAATTTACACCGTGAACTAGAAAACCCTGGCTTAAACAACTTTTGGCTTAAGATTTTATGTGACTCTAAAGCCATGACAATTAAATCCATAGGAAATGTACAATTAATATTTATTTGTTGTGTTAAATGTTTTACTGACACTACAACACCCACTCACTATGAGAAAATCGTTACAAAGAGCTAAGGCTCTTCTTTCGGTTTGGCTTCATGGTGGTGGCTGTTCACGGTCTGTGAGTTAGCGTGCGATATGATGTGCAGTGACTACATTCTCCCCACACTTTCCTCTACTGAGCCACTGTTCAGAAAACCTGCCTTCAATTTGCTGTCACAGCATTTGGCCTTCATGTGGATCAAATTCATCTTTGCAAATTAAGTCTGTTCATTTTTCATTAACTCATGACACTTAAAGTTATACAACTTGGCGCCAGAAAGATCATAGAGATATCTGCAACACAGACGGCAATTTTATGACAGTGATATGATAGTCATTTGGATGATCCAGAATATACTTTTTTTTTTTTTTTTAAGATTTTTTCATTGACATTAAAACTCGAAATTCAAGGAAACTCGTAGACAACCGAAGCATGACCTCCCTATCCCCACAAGAATGTCACTCCAGAGGTCTGGGGACACTGCTCTAGATGAATGGGAGCCACTGAAGAATTCAATGCCATGGGTTTTTAAAATCGAATTTATTTTGCTTGAAGAACCAGTGGGCACCAGTTTGGAGGCATGACAATAGGCCAAGGAAGGAAAAGTGAAGACCTGAACATAAAGGTGGTCTGAATAAAATGAAATCATGGAAACTGTTTAACCCTCCAACTAGGAATCTGGAGAGGAGAACTTTGAAGAAGCAGGAGGAGTTGAAGGGAAAAAAAGCCAGCCTGATTTCTGGTAATGAAAACTTTCATGCTGATCTCCCAAAACAAGAGAAACTCATCACTAATAAATATCTGCGCATGTGATTAATCACAAAAATTGGAAAGAACCCTGAACAGAGTTAAAAGTTCTGAGTTCTAGTTCCAGCTTTGCCACTCTCCAGCTATGTCATTCTGTGGAAAGAACAATCTGAGTTTACAAAGAGAAGATTCATAAGCGTCCTGCCTGTTTCAGAAGTTTTTTCGATAGCAATTTAAGATGAAATACATGAAAGCAGTTTTTAATTCAGCACAGCAAATACTTATTAGGTATCTATTATATTTAGGGAGGAACTGGGTAGCTTGTAAAGTGCTATACAAATACGTTATCATTTTGCGGCTGATATAAGTTTTCCCCCCCGTTCCTTCTTTTCCTGGAGCTTGGGCAACACAATAATAAAGTAATAGGATGGAAAGTTTTGTATGGAACTCAAGCCTGAGCAGGAGTCAGACACGCTTTTAGTATAATGAGGCACAGAATATACGCTAGAACTTTTATATACAAGCAATCTGATTTTCCTTTACAGGGTCTGCTTTTTCCTGTTCCATCACATCCTTAGTACCTGGGCTTCCACTTGATCCTGTCAAACCTGGCAGCGGAGAATAACCACCTACGCCAAAGGCTGTGACAGAGGAGGATAAAGACGCTTCAAAGGAAGAGAAGTGGCCACAAGGCCAAAGGACTGAGCTGAGGAAGCAGAAAAGGAATGAGGGGAAAGGTCAAAGGGGGGTGCTGTCCACTACTGAGGCATCTGGAGTCCATGAGCAGAGGCCCCAGACCTGTGGACAAAAAATACAGACAAGTCAGTGTGGCAAGGGACCCTCTGCACTGGTAGGATTACGTCGCTAGAACCTGAGGTGAAGAACTGCGTGAACATTCTTTAGGGGACTGGATGTGCGTTTGCTCAGCTGACAGAAGACTTAGCTCATTCCCTTCATGCCTCCCAATCACCAGCAGATGACTGGATTCTGACAGGAGCAAAGACCAGGAAGCAAATAAGTCACGAGGGATCAATCACTGGCTGACTAGTGAGATGTTCTTTGGACCCTCCCACTCCATCCCACCAAGAGAAAGAACACAGTGTCTACCTTACACTATTATTTCAATCCCATCCCTCAGCGGGAGCATGGTAAACTAACCCCCAGGAAAGTTCAGAAAACCCTAAACATTGACATAAGAACAAAATGCTTCTTGTGGGAAAGCAGGTCTTAGAATAGCATTATGATTTATCACTGTTTAATGAGCTTTATCTTCTATGTTTTGATTCCTGGCTTTTCTAAAGTTTTCTGAGACTTTTAAAAGTAAAATCTGTGTTCTTGGCTACTAAGCCTTGTTAAAGGAAGTATGAAAAGGAACTGTGGTTAAACTACTGGTCTTCCGGCTCACAGAGGGCAATTCAGCTACATACAAGGACACCACTTGTAGACTTAAAGTAAATCAGATTCAGCAGCTTTTTTAAAGGTGGATTTGAAATCTGCAAGGGTAGCCAGGGAACTAAAACATGGAGAATTCTGAGGCCGACTCAGAAATCATATTTATCAAAAACCTTATGTCACCTTACCCTTTCAGTCCAAGGTCATATGATATTATCCTCTAGCAAGAATGTTGCTCAGGGCTTCCCTGGTGGCGCAGTGGTTGGGAGGTCCGCCTGCCGATGCAGAGGACGTGGGTTCGTGCCCCGGTCTGGGAGGATCCCGCAATGCCGCGGAGCGGCTGGGCCCGTGGGCCATGGCCGCTGGGCCCTGCGCGTCGGGAGCCTGTGCTCCGCAACGGGAGAGGCCGCGGCGGGTGAGAGGGCCCGCGTAACACAAAAAAAAAAAAAAAAAAGAATGTTGCTCAACATCAGAAATGAAACACCAGTATGCTTATTATACTTTGCAGGAGTTTTCCAAATATTATTATACAACATCATTCCCTTGGAACAATGTTAAGACAATTCTTCCATTCCTTAGATAGACTACTTAAAGAGACCACTTTATTTGTCTCAATACCTTCCAAGACCGTGAGACACTTCCCCAAATTGCCTGGGTTCGAGTATTTCCTCCAGAAACCTAAGAGAACAAAGCTTCTGATTACTATCTGTAATGGCCCATGAGCACCTTGATCTCATGAATGCCTGACACCCCTATGAGGCAAGTCACTGGCAAATAGTTATTATCCTTTCTCTAAAAGGGAAGATTGAATTCAGAGAAGTCGGGTGTGTTGTCAAAATAACTGAGCAGTCATTGAATGAGATGTGAGCAGATCTAGTTGTTATGGTTCCCAGACTGGTATTTTATCTACTGGGATAAATCATGTCTCCATCATGGAACTACATTTTAAAAGATCAGATGCTGCCACAGTAAATGGAGGTAATTCTAAGAGTTCATCAATCATAAAGGTGGAGGATTTTAAAACAAACGAAAAACAGTTTAGATCCTGGAAGAACTATATAAAAAAATCTAAGTGAATCCAATAAGTTAAACTAGTGCGGGGCTGTTGACTAAATAATACGGTTCTCACTGTGAGGGTGCATGTATATTTCACTTCATAATAATGTGTCCCTGAAAAACTTTATGGATATAATTATTCGTTTATTTATTTGTTTTTTGCGGTACGTGGGCCTCTCACTGCTGTGGCCGCTCCCGTTGCGGAGCACAGGCTCTGGACGCAACAGGCTCAGCGGCCATGGCTCACGGGCCCAGCTGCTCCGCGGCATGTGGGATCTTCCCGGACCGGGGCACGAACCCGTGTCCCCTGCATCGCAGGCGGACTCTCAACCACTGCGCCACCGGGGAAGCCCTATGGATATAATTTTTTAATTTTATAAATCAAGTTTTATTTCAAATATCCAAGGAAAACTCACTACTGAAGGATGGAAGCCTGTGTAAATCTTTTGTACATGTGTAACCTTTTTGGCAATGAAAATAATCACTCTCTCATTTGGGGGTTGTATGGTCTCAAATTCAATATATTTGTGTTTCCTGATAGCAGGGCTTGCCCAAAGTTTGAATTAAGAGGAAAATATTATTTTGTGACAGTTCACTCTTGACAGTTGTATGAAGAGTTGAATATATTCATGAAAGGCTTTTATTTGTACTGTAGGCAATGGATGGGAGTAGCAATTGATACCAAGGCAACATTCTTTTTTCCTCCTAAGTAAAATCTCATAAACATATTTTTAGACTATGCCCATCTGCTCCCATGGCCTTTAATTTTTACGCATGTCTTATATGCATGGGTTGGCTCTCAGAGAGTTATCTCTTTCACAGATATCTGTCTAATTGGTAGCAGCTGTTAATCAAGCACATTGTCACAAATCCCGTAGTGTAGCATTCATCCTAAAGGTCTGTGGTTTTTTTACATTTTGAAGGGAAGCCATATGCCTTAGGCAGCATGAAGTGGAGTAGCTTTCAAGTAATTATACTGAGTCAATGTAATTTGGCCTGAAGTATCTGATTTGAATGTTTATGTTGATCAAACTCCCTGGGAGTCTGTCAGATTTTATCAGCGCTTTGTGCAGTTCACACATAACCTAAGAGGAAATGTCCCTTTAGCGCTCTGGTTACAGGCCCTGGGAACAGAGGATTGAAAGGTGGCATGCTGTAAGTGGAAGCTTTGGATTCAGCAGACTGGGGCTTGAATCCATGCCCCCGAATCATTAATTCTTCACATTACTCAATCATCTTTAAGTGTCTGGATACATGTAACACTGTGCTAGACACTAGGATACCAAGGTGATTAAGGCAGAGTCCTGGCCTCAAAGGTTCCCCTCTACTGGGGGACACTTCAATCCCTAGGGCATGGCAAGACAAGGCTGATGCTCCAAGACACCCAGACCTACAGACCCCTATATCCTCCAAGCCTTCTACCCTGAAACCTCTGAGACAAGGTTAAAACTACAAGTTCAGGGACTTCCCTGGTCACACGGTGGTTAAGAGTCTGCCTGCCAGTGCAGGGGACACGGGTTTGAGCCCTGGTCTGGGAAGATCCCACATGCCGCGGAGCAACGAAGCCCGTGCACCACAACTACTGAGCCTGCGCTCTAGAGCCTGCGAGCCACAACTACTGAGCCCACGTGCCACAGCTACTGAAGCCCGTGCGCCTAGAGCCCGTGCTCCTCGACAAGAGAAGCCACCGCAATGAGAAGCCCACACACCACAACGAAGAGTAGCCCCCACTCGCCGCAGCTAGAGAATGCCTGCACACAGCAAAAAAGACCCAACGCAGCCATAAATAAATAAATAAATTTTAAGACAAAAACACCTAGAAGTTCATGGAGCCAAGACACCCATCCTTTAGGTCCAGTGCCCACCTTCCAACAGGGGACTGTCAAGACCCATTCATGCTTCTCCGCCCTGTTCTTACAGTCAACTCCCAAAGTCTAAACCTCCTGCTCCTTTGATCTATTCTCCAAGCGCTACCTTAACCATAATACTCTGTCCTTTTTTATCCTCGGATTAATAACCTGACCCCTTCCTCCCTTGAGCTCCCTGAGTCCCCACTCTATTATCAGACTGCTTCCTACCACCTCAACTTCCCCTACAAGGGCTTCCTCTTCTTCTGTGCATTGACTGAAAGCTGGCTCTCCTCAAGGATACCCACTCCCACATAGTCCTTAAGATAAGCCTCTTGATCCTCTCAAATACCTAAGTAGGTGGTATACTTTTGCTCCCCAAAGCCATGCTCACCCTGTGGCAGACAGCATTTTCCAAAGATAGCTATAGCAATATCTCTCACTCCTATAGTGTAACCTTGCCTCATAGAAAGGAACTCCCTCATCCTCAGCAAATGTACTTAGATCTGCATCATCTTCCTTCCTTTTGATGAAGGAGGCATCCCTCCTTCTAAGGACAGCCCTTCTCCTTGTATCCAACCATTCTCTTCTCATTCCTGTATTTTCGGCTTGCCCCCTCTAATAGATCCTTCCAAATACCAATAGTATTTAAACAGTCTCATGCTTTTCTCAACTTAAAAAGAAAGGTTACTTGAATTGACTTACTCAAAGATAGCCTCCCTTCATAGCCATGTTTGTCAAGAGTTGTTTATCCTTGCTTTTTCCTTTCGTCACTTCCTTCCCACTCTTCAGACTGTCCTGATTGGTTTTTGTCCTATCACTGCACCAAAATAGCACTTACTGAGGTCAACATAGACCTCTGTGGTGCTCATTTTAGTGGACATTTTTTAGTCTTTGTTATAAATGATGCCATAGCTAGAGGTATAGTTTTAGGAGTGAAAAATGGGACTAAGTATCATACAGGGAGAACCCTGAATACAGAGAAAAGGAGAGAGGGAGGGAGAGAGAGGAAGAGAGAGAACACTGAGAAAAGAACCTCTGAGAATGCTAATACATAAGAGGAAATAAGAGAAAGAAGTCTAAAGAAAAGGCTGAGACGGCACTGTTATGAGATAAGAAGAGCCAGTAGAGACCAATATTATGAAAGCCAAAGGAGGCAAAAATTCCCAGTGGACAATAAAACCATGTGTTGTTGCTCATGTATATTCATGTAGTATTCATGTATGACCAAGACTGAAAGTATCCACTGGATTTAGGAATTCGGAGGTCAATGTTGACCTAAGCAACATAGAATAGTGGGGCAAAAGCCTGATTAAAGAAAGTAGGAATGGAGACACTCTTTTAAGAAGCTTGTATATAAAAGAAAGAGATCACGCAGCAACTAGAATTCTCTCTGTGCCTGTTTCCAATTCTGTTAAATCGAGATAGTAATAACTAGCTTGGAGATTTGTTGTGAGGACTAAATATGATGAGGGATAGAAGGTGTGTGGCATGTGGCATATGCTCTATAAATGACAGCCATTATTGTTAAAGGATGAACATGAGAAATTGAGTATATTTCTAGGCTGGCAGGAAGAAACTAATGGGGAGGGGTTGTAGATAATGTATATAAGAGAAAAATGACAAACAGAGGCCCTGAGACCAGACTAAACAAGATCAAGCAGCTAGGGGGAATAGCTGGCCTTGACCAAAAAGAAGGAAATCTCATGGTCCCAGATGGGAAGAAGGAGGGAGGTACAAATGTGGATGTAGAAGGTTGTCTCTGGAGGGACAGGAGCTGTGAAATTGATGGCGTCCATGACTGAAAACCATGGTTTATCAGGGAAGTACGAGGGGACATGACCTGGTGACAGTAAATGTGTTGGGGCAAGATGAAGGGTCTGAGTAGTTGCCAAAAGGAACGGGAGACAGTGCTGACCAAAGACAGTTTAAGCAGATGACCATTGATGAGGGCCTCCCTGAAACTGGAAACCATAGATGTGCAGTGGCCCCCACTTGTCTAGCTGTGTGCTTTGCTCTCATTGGGCTGGGTTGATCTATGCATTGTCCATCTCCCATCACAAAAACATAAGCTCCCTGAAAGTAGGATTTGTGCTGATCTTGTTCACCACTATGTCCAGTGACTGGTGCAGAGTAGGTACTCAATAAATAGCTGTTAAAAGAATAAATTAAGGGGTATAGAAATGCAAAAGGAAAATCATAAAAGTTGCAAGAGTTATGGATGTATAGAATGGAAGAACTAGGATGGGTAAGAATTGAGGGAATATATAGAAAAATTATAGGAAGCACACGAGTGAATCAGAGTGCGGAATGGGAATGAAGTGAAGCCACAAGAAAACTGCTAAACTGAAACATCACGGCAGTATGTCACAAGGCCAGAAGATTTCGTGAGTCAAAAAGAAGATTCAGTGGAATAAGAGAGTTGCAAGATATCTGATTGGCTTTTAAAACTTCAAAGGTGGAGCTATTACTGGAGATGTGTCTAGAATGTGTCCAGGGGGTTGAAAAGGAATGGAGACAGAAGTCAGTGGGGCTAAAAGAACTGTGAGATCAGAGTAAAGTTTTAATTATTGTTCTATCTTTGGGACCATGAAACAGATTGAAAAGAACTAGATATCTCTCTTCCCAGGGTCATTTGTGCCCTTCCATCTCCCTGGAAGGTAGGGGCTATATCATAATCATTTTAGAACAATGATTTGCACATGGATGGAACTTCATAGGAGTGAATGAAAGATAAGGAAGAATTGCCTACTTCCCTTCACTCGTACACACCATTAAGCCAGCACTGTAAATCAAAAACAATTTGATGAAAATCTGTCCAATTCGTGTTCCAAGTGATGCTAGCCAAGTGTTAAAGAAAACAGGAGATTAGCAATTAATTTAGCAGTAGAAATGATGTCAATGACAGATTGCTTCACGTATCAGTTCAATAATTTCTCCCTTTAAATGATTCTTTGTTAAACATGAAATAGATTCAAAATTTAAAGTTTCACAGAAATCTAATCAAGAAATCTAATGCATTAGATTTAGAAATCTAAAGCAACTTGGAATGCATTTTCTCAACAATCAAAGTTCCCGGTCAATTGGTCAGCATAACTCATCCTCTTCTGTGGTTCAGTTTTCTCATATGCAATAATATATGGGATAATAACAGTCTCCTCCCTCTAGGATGTTTGAGTGATTAAATGAGATGATATTTATCTGTAAAGACTTGGCACATAGTAAAAATTTTACAAAATGAGAGCTATAGCTAGTTATCCATGAGAATGCAGCAAACCTCAGGCCTCCTACCCTAACTTCCTATACACAGCTGTCCACAGAGACAGCAGCTCAAAAGTAACTCTGGCTTCCACCTTAAGATGGAAGACAGAAAATATGCATTTTCCCCTCCCCCAATCCTACTGAATGACAGTTTAGTAGTATAAGAAGAAATTCTTTTATAAAACCTCCAAGAATGGGAAGAATATTAGTCTGCTAGGGCTGCCATAACAAAGTATTACAGACTGGGTGGCTCAAACAATAGAAATTTATTTCCTCACAGTTCTGGATGCTAGAAGTCCAAGATTAAAGTGTCAGCAGTGTAGCAATGTTGGTTTCATCTGACAGCCTCTCTCCTTGGCTTATAGCTAAACTTCTAATCCGTGTGTCTTCACATGGTTATCCCTCTGTGTCTGTCAGTGTCTAAATTTCCTCTTCTTATAAAGACACCAGTCATAACATACTAGGCCCACCCTAATGACATCATTTAAACTTAATCACCACTTTAAAGATCCTATCTCCAAATATAGTCATGTTCTGAGGTACTGGGTGTTAGGACTGCAATACATGCATGAATTCTGGGGGAGGCACAATTTAGCACATAAAAGGAATATGGGCATGAGGAAAGAAAAAATCTAGATGAATTTTTGGAAAACAAAATACAATGGAAAACAACCGGTGGATAATCCAGAGTGCAGATAGGCATGGGTCAGAGATGGTGACTCCAGAGGATTCAGAGATAATTCATGGGGGAGGAAAAAGACAAAATCAAAGAGAAAGAAATATGGAAATCAAGGGAAAAAAAATTTAAAGGAACACAGGAAGAAAACCAACCAGGACAGTCAACAGTGTTCTAACAGGAGTTCCTGAAGAAGAGGGCAATAAAAGTAGAAGGATGGAATTATCAGAGAAGCAACAGAAGAAACTTTTTCCAAAACACCAGTCTTCAGGCTGACAAGATCAAATAGTACTGAACAGAATGGAAGAAAAAGGCTCACAGAACTCCAAAACATCAAGAATGAAGAGAAGATTATCCAAATTTTGAGAAATAAAACCAAGTTACTTACAAAGGAAAGAGAATTGGGTTGACATGATACTTTCTATTAGCAACCTTGCAATTTAGAGGAACTTTCTCCAAAGTTCAGAAAGATAATGATCTTAAATCTAGAATTCTACATGGAGAAAAATTCTAATTGAGTGTAAAGGGAAAATACAGACTTTCAGACCTGTACATACTTACAGTGTCCCTCCATGAGTCTTTTCTTTAAAAAATAATTTTTAAAAGGTGAGGACGTGTTTGTGTGAAACAAAATAAAGAATAAAAAGAGTAGGCAGGGGCTTCCCTGGTGGCATAGTGGTTGAGAGTCCGCCTGCCGATGCAGGGGATATGGGTTCGTGCCCCGGTCCGGGAAGATCCCACATGCCGCGGAGCAGCTGGGCCCGTGAGCCATGGCCGCTGAGCCTGCGCGTCCGGAGCCTGTGCTCCGCAATGGGAGAGGCCACAACAGTGAGAGGCCCATGTATCGCAAAAAAAAAAAAAAAGAGTAGGCAGAGAGGAGTAGAGAACAGAGAATACCGTAGGAACACTGATTTCCAGATGTCACCTACTTTAAAAGTGCAGACTAAATGTAACAAATCAAGATACAGATACCTACCTATATCATTTGAAATTATGAAAGTTGTCAATAGAATATCTGCAAATAAGAACACAAATAAAGATAGAATTGGGGGTGGGGTAGGATTCCTCTTAGTGAGTGACAGTCCTCAATCCAAAACCGGCAGATAATAAAAGTAAATGTCTATTGTGGAGCATGATTCAGTTAACTTCCAAAAGGAAAAGACACAGAAACAGTCAGAAGAGGTTACCTTTGAACTTAGAGGTAAACAGGGAATGGGAGAGGGGCCATGGGTAGGTCAGCATGGGAAGACATTATATCCTCTGCACTATTTAAAATTTGATCTCCATGTAAGTGTTTTATAATGGTTAAAAAGGAAACTCTTCCCAAAGATTCCTAAGCCTCCAACATTGTCCTCTTAAACCACAGTTAAATCCATCTCCACTGGGCTTGGGGACAGTTCTTCAAACGGCTACATGTGCTCCACTAGGAAGAGATGTCATCAGTGGCAAACTTGTGTGTTCTGCAGTTTATCTAATAGAGCCTTTTGCTAGCTAAACAATATTTCGTAGAATTTTGGTTGTAGTTCTGTTCTCCACCCTATCCCCACTTTTTTTATTCACATCTTTTCTTTTTTCTGGTCACGTTGGTGTGAACTCACACCTTCTATGTAATCTAATTTCTTTTCATGAAGAACAATTACAAACACCATTAGCCTGCAAAATACATCAAATCTATATCTTTCTAATAATAAAGTAAATGAGTATGATAGTGTTTTTTTAAATGCTGTATTTCACATGTATGTATGCATAAATCTGTGAAATAACATAGCCACAATTTCCATTGTGAGGAAATTTCCATTGTAAGGAGAATTGAAGATTGGAATAACACTTTTATTCAGGACCCCAAATTGAATTGCCACTTCACCACTGTCAATTCATTTCCCTCTACTTGAGGTGGAGGGCAAAGGTTGAGCTTTCACAGTTCCCTTTGCTCACGTTTGTGCTAGTTCCTCTCGGTCATCTTGCCTAAGAATCTTACTTATGATCAGGGGCATTTTCCCACTTACCTATTGTAACATCATCAATCAACTTCAACCTCACAGTAAATAAACTGAGGTCTCTCAGTTTCTAATAACCTGAACGATGAACAAATGAGCTTTAGACATAACCACTACAACATTCCTTGAACATCATCTCATTGAGAAAATACATGAGCATACTATAAGACTTTTGCAGTGTTCACTTATTACATTAAATTTCTATTACAAATTACCACAAACTTAGAGTCTTAAAGAGGGCACATTTATTATCTCTAAGTTACATAGGTCAGAAGTTGGATACAGACCTCAGTAGATTAAAATTAAGGTGTTGGCAAGGTTGCATTCCTTTCTGCAGGCTCTAGGGGAAAATCCTTGCCTCTTCCAGCTTCTAGAGACTGCCTGCCTTTGTTGGTTTATGACTCCCTTCCTCCATCTTCAAAGCTAGCAATGGGGCTTCCCTGGTGGCACAGTGGTTGAGAGTCTGCCTGCCGATGCAGGGAACACGGGTTCGTGCCCCAGTCCGGGAAGATCCCACATGCCGCGGAGCAGCTGGGCCCGTGAGCCATGGCCGCTGAGCCTGTGCGTCCGGAGCCTGTGCTCCGCAACGGGAGAGGCCACAAGAGTGAGAGGCCCGCATACCGCAAAAAAAAAAAAAAAAAAAAAAAAATGCTAGCAATGGATGAGTCCTTCTCACACTGCCATCTCTCTGGTTCTTTGTAGCTGAGAAATATTCTCCATTTTAAAGAACACATGTCATTAGATTAGGCCCACTGGATAACCCAGAATGATTTCCCTTTAATCACATTGGCAAGGTCCCTTTTTGCCATGTAAGATAACATAAGCCAAAGTTCAGGGGATTCGGGTGTGAATATCTTTGGGGGATTATTATTCAGCTGCCACACTTATCTATTGTCATCCTTTGATTTCCCCGGACAGATGATTCCCATGAATGAGAATGAAAGCGTGATCTTGATCTAGGACCAACATTTAAGTACTTCAAACCCTCTTACCCAAATTACATGCGGATAACCAGGGCTCTCAAAGAAGAAATCTACAATTATAAATGGCATAAAAGAGAGTCACATTCCAAATCTTTTAACTCACCAACATAACTTAACAGAGTGTGTACCTGACTGACTACATGATTCTCTGTTATAGCAGAGAAGAAACTAACCAGGCTCAGGTCAGGGACTCAGTACATTAAACAGGTGGTGGGGATCAGGGAGGGGAAAGGCTGGATTTTATATTATTTATTTTATTATTAAAACAACCTTTTTTTTTTTTTTTTACTAATCATAAAATTAACACATGCTCATTTTGGAAATTTTGGGAAATATATAAAGATGTATTTTTTAGAAAGAAAGCTGTAAATAATCTCCTCCTACATTCTCATTTAGGTTGAAATTCAATAGATAACAACTGATAGCAATTGTTGCTGTAGTACCATCACCATAATAACATCCCTAGATATCAAATTTTCTCTGCTAAGAATAAAGGTTATCTTCAGCTGATCCTCTCCTCTCCCAGATCTATTCCAAACTGTGGGCCACTTGAAGATCTAGCTTAGTATAGTATCTCAACACCCCCAGAATCAACTTGCCCCCAAAGTAAGCAGTTAGTAGGAATCTTGAAATGTGACAACATTGAGGCCTTTACAACAACAATAATAAACATTTATTGAATATTTCTAATGTGCCAAGTGCTAGCCTACATTTATTAAACCATTAACTTCCCACAGCCACCTATAGGGTCAGTGCTTTGCCGCTCCCATTTTACAAATGAGCATGCTGAGACAGTGAGAAATTAAGAGCCTTGCTCAGGTCACTCAGTTAGTGGACAGCAGTGCTAGGTCTTCAGACCCCTGCTCTCAACCTGGACTTAATTCTCCAGCATCCCTGGAGCCTGGGGATGCCTTGCCCTTTGTCTCCCATCAATGCAATAGGGGTCAGAAAAGATAGATATTAGAAAAATTGCATCTACACTGAATTACAGAGAGATTTTTACTGATACTGAAATACCAATAGCAGTTAACAGTTTATGAGTCCTTATTGTGGGCCATATTCTGTGGAAGGTGCTTTATCTCATTTAATCCACACAACCACTTCATGAGGGAGGAGCTATTAGTGCCACCATTTTACAGAGAGGAAATTGAAGCTCAGAGAGGTTAAGAAACTTGGCAATGGCCACACAGGGGCAGAGCCAGAATTCCAACCCAAATCTGTCAAACTCCCGAGGCTGCCCTTCTTGCTTATGCTTTTTACTTGATTCTGTGTTTGACTCAGTCTTGTTCTGTAATTTTATGGATATGGACAAAGATATAAAAGACACAGTGATTGCTTCAAGATTCAAAATGAAACTCAAAATTAAACATGACAGCCTGGAGTGAAGCACAAAAGAAGAGAAGAGGGAATATCAAGTCATACACATGGAACCTCAAAGTAGCTCACCATGAGTTTATAGGAAGAGAAGCTGGAAGGCAGGAGGGCTACTGAAATATAAAGTCAACCTGAGACAAAGATGAGGTATGGCTGTAAGGTCCGTTGGCCCGGGTGAAAGGAGGCCCGGGGGGGGGGGGTAAGAGAAAACATTGACCAGTATGAGGTAGGAGAGGCATTGGGACATAACGACCTCACCTGTTCTGGGAACCAACAAGAGACTCTAACTTCCTGCCCAGAAAACAATGGGGCTGACGGGAAGGGAAAATGGGCTTATGCCCCACAACAGACCAACCAACACCTGGCCCTGCTGTATCCTCACCAAATAAGGAATTACCCTGTATAGCAAACCACCCCCTCCCCTTGCAAGCCGCCTTCTGCTTTTACCCCAATAAAAATTCCCCTCATCCAGTACTGGACGCGACTTCTCCGGCCCCTTTCTCTCGGACCCTTGAACCTTGCCCGGGAGCGCTCCCTAATAAAGCTCACTTGAAGCTTTCCTCTGTTTCGCGATGCCGTTTTTGTTAAGATCCCACCTTACATTTGGTGCCGAAACCCGGGAGGGGTACCAAGCCCCGCGGGCTGCCTCACGGGCCGCTCCTCCCCTCCCCCAGGAGACAACCAGGAAACCTCTGCTCAGACACCGATCCGGCAGAAAACGGGGTAAGTCCCTCTCCCTTGTTCCCTCCGACCCTCAGAGTCCCTGCCCTCCGGACTCCCAGTCCTTAATCGCAGCCGCGTCAGGGATTCCTCCGTCCTTCCTCCGGGCCTCGGGCAACTGTGGAGACGTCCCAATCGCCTGACCGCCCTCCGACCTGCCGTGAATTGGAGAATGAGACCAGGGACGCCTCTCTCCCTCTCCATTCACTCAGGGACAGACTGGGGTCATGGGAACCTCACAATCGAAACCAGATCCTAAGACGCCCCTGGGGTGTCTCTTAGCCAATTTTACAGCCCTCGATTTCTCCCAAGATCACCGCTGTCAGACGGCTTATTTTCTATTCCACTGTGGCCTGGCCACAATATCCTCTGGACAATCAATTCTGAAGGGACTTTCGATTTTAACATCCTCCGTGATTTAAATAATTACTGCCACAGGACGGGCAAATGGTCCGAGGTGCCCTATGTTCAGGCCTTCTGGTATTTGCGCTCCCGCCCCTCTCTATGTCTTAATTGCTCTACCTCCCAGATTCTCCTCGCAAAACAAACTTCTCCAACTCCCTCCGACGAAAACTCCTCCTCTCCTTTAACCGACTCCCCCGAATCTCTTGCTGCCCCCCCTTTTACACCTCCCTCACCCTACCCCGAAGCGGTTCCCCCTTCCCCTGAAGCCGCTCCTCCCACTGCTCCCCCGCCACCGCCGTCAGCTCCCTTGCCCACATCCCTCCCCTCACCAATTAGCGCACACACGCGTTCGCATGATTCTCAGGATCCTAACCTCCTCTGTCCACTGAGGGAGGTAGCAGGGGCAGAAGGACTGGTCCGAGCCCACGTCCCCTTCTCCCTCCAAGATCTCTCTCAAATAGAAAAACGATTGGGTTCCTCCTCTGCTGACTCTTCCCGCTACATTAAGGGGTTCCTCCTCTGCTGACTCTTCCCGCTACATTAAGGAGTTCCGCTATCTCTCTCAAGCTTATGATTTAACCTGGCATGATATCTTCGTGGTCTGTCCTCTACCTTAACCCCAGACGAAAGGGAAAGAATTCACACTGCTGCCCGAAACCATGCAGATCAGGTCCACCTTACTGATAATTCTATGCCAGTCGGCGTAACCGCTGTACCGGGCACCGACCCAGGCTGGACTTATCAGGACGGCCAAGATGGTCGCCGTAAACGTGATCTCATGATTCAATGCCTCCTAGCTGGCATGCAGGCTGCTGCCCATAAGGTAGTCAATTTTGAAAAACTAAAAGAGATAACCCAAGAACCTAACGAAAATCCAGCTATCTTTCTCAATCGCCTTAAAGAGGCCTTAACTCTCTACGCCCGGCTGGATCCCGACACACCAGCAGGGGCAGCGGTCCTAACCACCCATTTTATTACCCAATCAGCCCCAGACATTCGGAAAAAATTAAAACGGGCAGAGGACGGCCCTCAAACCCCTATTCGAGACCTGGTAAAAATGGCCTTTAAAGGCTAAAATGGCCGTAAGGATTTGGCAGAATCCAGCCGACAGTCTCGGATGCACCAGAAGGTGGCTCTCCAAACCCAAGCTCTTGTGGCCGCCCTAAGGCCGGCCATCTCGCATGGATCACAGCATCCACGGGGTCTGCAGAAGGCAACCCCGCCAGGGGCCTGCTTCAAATGCTGAAAAGAAGGCCACTGGGCTCGCCAATGTCCCAATCCCCAACCTCCTTCTAAGCCCTGTCCCAGCTGCGGGCTAACGGGCCACTGGAAGAGTGACTGCCCTACGACTGGCCTTCCCTCAGCGTCTCCACGCGGGGGGCAGGCCAACCCTGCGGCATTGCCACTCGAACTGCTGGGATTGGCTGACGACTGACGGTGCCCGGACTCGAAGAACCCCATCACCCTCGCCGAGCCCAGGGTAACGCTACAGGTGGCTGGTAAGTCCATCTCACTTTTGGTGGACACGGGGGCCACCTAATCGGTTCTGCCTACCTATTCCGGGCCAGTTTCTCCTTCCCAGATCTCGGTTATGGGTATTGACGGCAAATCCTTCTCCCCATTTCAAACCGGTTTACTCCCATGTAATCTTGACGGGATGCCATTTACTCATTCCTTTTTAATCATGCCATTCTGCCCGGTTCCCCTCTTAGGCCGAGATATCCTCTCTTACTTAGGGGCCTCCCTCCAGCTGGTCAGACTTGACCCTAAAGTCCCCTCCTCCCAGCTCCTGCTTCCTCTTCTCGGTCTATCTCTAGAACCCTTTCCCTCCTGCCCTCCTTTTTCAACCACACCATACCCAATCAATCCCCAAGTCTGGGATACTTCTAAGCCCATAATAGCAACACACCATTCCCCTGTTCTCATCCACCTAAAGGACCCCTCCAAGTTTCCGTCAAGGCCCCAATTTCCCATCTCTGAGACTCACCTTAGGGGCCTACAACCTATTATCACCAGACTCCTAAATCAGGGACTTCTTATCCCCACTGACTCTCCCTGCAACACCCCCATCCTGCCTGTCCGCAAAGCCTCTGGAGATTATCGCCTGGTCCAGGACTTCCGAATAATCAATGAGGCCATAATTCCTCTCCACCCGGTAGTACCGAACCCATACACCTTGCTCTCCCATATTCCCCAATCCACAACCCACTTTACAGTTTTGGATCTCAAGGATGCCTTCTTCATTATCCCCCTACATCCCGACTCCTATTTCCTCTTCGCCTTTACCTGGATGGATCCGGATACTCATACTTCCAGCCAGCTCACCTGGACAGTTCTTCCCCAGGGCTTCCACGACAGCTCTCATCTCTTTGGTCAGGCGCTGGCACGGGACCTCACTTCCTGCTCCCTTACCCCCAGCATACTCCTCCAATATGTAGATGACCTCCTCCTTTGCAGCCCATCTCTTTTTTTTTTTTTTTTTTTTTTTTTTTTGCGGTATGTGGGCCTCTCACTGTTGTGGCCTCTCCCGTTGCGGAGCACAGGCTCCGGATGTGCAGGCTCCGGACGCGCAGGCTCAGGGGCCATGACTCATGGGCTCAGCCGCTCCGCGGCATGCGGGATCCTCCCGGACCGGGGCACGAACCTGTGTCCCCTGCATCGGCAGGCGGACTCTCAACCACTGCGCCACCAGGGAAGCCCTGCAGCCCATCTCTTAACCTCTCTAGACAGCATACCGCAGATCTCCTCAATTACCTTGGCTCTCGCGGTTATCGGGTCTCCCCAGCCAAGGCTCAGTTATCTGTATCTTCTGTAACCTACCTGGGGCTCCACCTTACCCCTACCACAAAAAATCTAACAACCGACCGCACCTGGATTATCCGTGAACTCCAACGCAAACACCAACAGTCCACCTCCCCAATTCCCGATTGGTGGCAATCCACCCTTTTTACCTGGCTAACACCAATCTTGGGCCCTCTACTTCTTATTTGTATCCTGTTTATGTTTGCTCCCTGTTTTCTTAGGTTCCTTCACAGGCGCACGGAAGAAGTCTCTCGAGTAGCCACAAACCAGATGCTTCTCGGCCCTTACACCCTGCTTCCTACAGAACCCCCCACTGGCTCTCCTTAAATCCGGGCCCCCGACTGCCCGACCCCCAACGACGTCCCCACTCATGCAGGAAGTAGCCAGAGACAAAACGTCGCCCCAATCCATCAAAGATGTCGGGATGTAAGGTCCGTTCGCCCGGATGAAAGGAGGCCCGGGGGGTAAGAGAAAACATCGACCAGTATGAGGTAGGAGAGGCATTGGGACATAACGACCTCACCTGTTCTGGGAACCAACAAGAGACTCTAACTTCCTGCCCAGAAAACAATGGGGCTGACGGGAAGGGAAAATGGGCTTACGCCCCACAACAGACCAACCAACACCTGGCCCTGCTGTATCCTCACCAAATAAGGAATTACCCTGTATAGCAAACCACCCCCTCCCCTTGCAAGCCGCCTTCTGCTTTTACCCCAATAAAAATTCCCCTCATCCAGTACTGGACGCGACTTCTCTGGCCCCTTTCTCTCGGACCCTTGAACCTCGCCCGGGAGCGCTCCCTAATAGAGCTCACTTGAAGCTTTCCTTTGTTTCGCGGTGCCGTTTTGTTAAGATCCGACCTTACAATGGCTGTAGAGGAAGGTGTGGGGAGGGACACAGTCCTATGCTGGGGAGCAAAACCAGAGATCTGAGAGCCCAGTAAGGCAGTAGAGAACTCTCCAAAACTGTGGGCACAAAGGGGCTAGAGTATGCACTTCATCATATGAGAGACTCCAGGGAAATAGACTTTAGCTGAGGGGGTGGGGAGGAAGATGATCAAGTGAGTAAACAAAACCCAGAGAGCACAGGGGAGCTGGCTTTAAATATTTGGAGGACCAGCTGTTGTGTGTAAGTGGAATTAACTCTGGGGAGGTAACCTACCATTAACATATATATTTTAAAGAGATTTTAAAGGGGAGGCAAATTTGGTTGAGCAGAAGGAAGCTCCTGCAAACAAAGTTGTTCAAACTGGAGATTGTAGTTGTAAGTTTCCTCCTCACCTGGAGCATTCAGCAACAGGCTTCACGACCACCTGCCAGGAATGACGGAGGAGACAGTGAACATGTGGACTGGGTAGTGGATCAAAGGAGGACCATCTGCTCTAAGTTTATTTTTAACTACACTTTCTATGATTCCATGAAATGGACACCAGCAACTTTAGCTGGGAGGTAAGGGAAAGGAGCCAGGACAACAGACATGGGCAAACATGACAGAGATAAGAATACTAAAGGTGGGAAGCTTCATTTCTATCAATCCTAGACTGCTACCCACGACTGGATTTGCTCAGAATTTTGTGTAATGGCATTCTTCTGAGAAAAGGAAGAATTCAGTGTTGCTTTCTCTTTCTCAGGAATTGCATTTCTGCCTAACAAATTGTCAGCCTGATTATTAGGTTGTAAATATGTTTCTACTTGTATTGTGAAGTAAAGGTACATTCTGATGGATGTCAGTAATGAAAGGAATATATTGGCCCCAAAACAACTCCAGGCTGTTGGGAGGAATGGAATCTCAGAAAATGTGGGTGGCCACTGCCGATTTGGAAAGAAATAAAACACCTTCAGAATCCTTGGGATCTGGCCTTTGGATAGCTGTCAAAATTATACCTTTGAAATGCAAGGACTCTATCAGGGTTTTAGTTTTGCTCGCTTTCAACCACTGCAACAAAAAAATTAAGACAATGCATTCCTGTATTGAAAGGCTATAATTTGCATAGTATTGTCTGGCACTTTTGATACTGCAGTGACAGTAAAACCACATTCATGTGTAAATGTGGTTGCACACACACACACCCAGAATGCTTTCCACGTTGGGGACACGTGTACTTGTGTTCTGCCTAGTAAGTGACTACATGTTTCTAGGGTTTGTCTGGTTGGCAGTTCAGTCTCTATGCTTTGTTGAGTACACATTTCCTTTGTTCACCATGTGCCACGTACTTCTGATTACAGTATGAAACATAGGCTGCAAAACAAAACAGAAATCCCTGCAAATGCTTATACCATATGACCTGAGGCCATGCTAAAGCATAGTTTTATTAAAATTTCCTCTGCCTTCTTCTTTTGTGGTTTTAGAATCACAGCTTGCCACTAAGTAATTAACTCAGAAGTCCTCTTGTAATCTGTCCTCCTTTGTCTGGATCAGGAGAAATGAATTATATCCAGTATGGTTGTAATTGCAGCTAACTTGTATGTCAGAAAGCCTTTGCTGTGATCTCACCTCATGGTAATTGACAAGTAAAAAGATGCCAATAAAAGTGGTACTCAGATTTCACGGCAATATCAATGCCCCCAACTAGGTTTACTGGCCATGAAATAAATGAGTACCTAGAGCTGTAGTGAAGATTAAATATAATATATATAAAGTACTTTTGTGCTTGGCACATAATAGACACTCAATAAAAGGTTTATTGTTAAAACCAACAACTGGGTTAGGTGTCCTTGTTTTACACGTTCATGGACTTCATCTCTATCACAGAGCTCATCACACTAATATGTTTTTCTGTTTACTTATCTGTCTCCCCATGCAACTAGACTTCATGTCTTTATCCCAAGCACATAAATCAATGTAATTTGTTGAGTTACAAAATGTAACTCAAGTGTTCTAACACTTGCCTTTGGACTTTCTCTTTTTTTGCGGTACGCGGGCCTCTCACTGTTGTGGCCTCTCCCGTTGCGGAGCACAGGCTCCGGACGCGCAGGCTCAGCGGCCATGGCTCACGGGCCCAGCCACTCCGCAGCATGTGGGATCTTCCTGGACCGGGGCACGAACCCGTGTCCCCTGCATTGGCAGGCGGACTCTCAACCACTGCGCCACCAGGGAAGCCCTGCCTTTGGACTTTTAATCAGCTATGCCACTGCCATCAAACTCTATTGTCTTCCAAAAGATTAGCATTTTTCTTGATCACATTGTCTGGTCTTCTACTGGTGCAATCTAAACATAAACCAAAATTTTCAAAATGTATTTGGATATAACTGAACTCTTGGATCTCTCACATATATTAATGAAGTAAAGATTCAAAGATCGATTATTCTGGAACTCACAGTACAGTTCTGCAATGTATGAAGTATACTGTAGTTGCCCATGTATATTGAGACAACCATTAATTACATCAAACCCCTGAACCAGAGAACAAAGACTATGAATGAGAGACTTCTCTCATGGTCAGGTCTGGAGAGACCTAGGAGACAAAATTCATAAATCCACAGAGACTGGAAAACAGCTTATAGGGAAACTAAGACCAAAGCCAGAGACTCCTTAACCTACCTCTAGTTACTATACATAACCCAGGGGCAATAAATAAATAAGTTTCTCTGTTAAAGTACCATTCTTAGGGTGTTAGAGAGCTCAAGTGTGTCTGGAAAAGCCTTGATGGCTCTACCATTTGCAAAGCCCACAACTCTTTCAGCTCTTCCCAAAAGCAATGTGGAAAGTAAGTGTCATTCAGAGAGGATGAAGGCTGCAGAGCTTTATTAGATGAAAATGCCAACTCTAATTTCCTGAAATACAAATAGAGAAGAGTAAAATCTCATTAAATGTGACAGATTCAGTATGCAACGGTGTCGAAGCAGGTGGGGGGAGGGGTGTGATCGGGACCACAAAAGATCCTGGTTATGCCTATGAAACCCCAATTCCACTTAGCTCACGTGCCATTAAAGAACTCTAAATGAAAAATGTATATTTTCTCCAAGTGTAAGAACTGAACCCAAATTCTTGGGCCACAGGTTTCTTATTGATATCAGATAAGAACCATCACTCTTTTTGATAATAATACCATGGTTTCCTTACTGCCACCCACAGCCCTGCCTTAGCAGAAAGACAAACTCGATCCAACATGCCCAGTACTATTACCCAAGTCCTGATTCATAAATAGAACTAGGCAGGAAGAATTTTATTTGTTTGTGGACTAACACAAATGTAACATGAACGTCGAAAACATTTCTAAGTTGAAAGTGCCCCTAACATTTTTTTTAAAAAATCAGAACACCTATGCAATTTATATTCAGTTAGTCATGTGCTATTTGCCTGTCACAAAAAGGAGATTGTGTTCTCAAAATGTAATTTCCAGAGGATTACAAAGTGTGGCAAGATGCCAGTCACTGAGTCGTTTTCTCAGTAACCAGTAGCAGGCTCGAGATTTTTAATGGAAAATTCTGCTTCCGAAGGCCAGTCACCTACCCCACAGAAAAACCTGCGACAGAGGATAAACCAACTCAGTAGATTAGTGAAGCCTGTCTAAAAGGGGTTGAAATTTGCCTGTGTATCAAAATCTTGATAATAATGTTCTTCCACATTCCTCTCACAGGATTGAGGGAACCCTCTACCTTTCTCTGGCCAAGTGGGGTTAGACCATAAAACTCAAACCATTAGGTGGGGCTGGTGGAGGTGGGAGGAGGGAGTAGAAATGTACTTTTGGAGCAATGTTTAGTTATTTACCCCTAAAGCAACAAACTGGCATCAGAGTATAATGATGATCAACAATTCTCAATAAATACCCTCTAGGGATTCCCTGGTGGCGCAGTGGTTGAGAGTCCGCCTGCCGATGCAGGGGACACGGGTTCGTGCCCTGGTCCGGGAAAATCCCACATGTCGCAGAGCGGCTGCCCGTGAGCCATGGCTGCTGAGCCTGCACGTCCGGAGCCCGTGCTCCACAACGGGAGAGGCCACAACAGTGAGAGGCCCACGTACCACAATCAATCAATCAATCAATACCCTCTAGACCTTTTCTTCTCTTTTAAGCCATAGGTAACTCTCTGAGGAACTCATTTTTCAGTAGTATGTTAAAAAAAACAAAGATAGTAGGAAAGGTATGTGACCAAAAGCAATTAGAAGAGGAAGTCACAGATTTGGAACAGTGTCAAAAAATAGTTTACTTTCAGAATTAACCGAATTGAAAATTAAGGAAAACACCAAAGATGTATACATGGAAAAATTTTTACTCAAGCACAAAGAATGAAGAGCAATAAATCTGTTCTTGAGAAGGCAGCTGTAGGATGGTTACGGGAGAGTATTAAAAAGAAGTTGATGAACATCTATCTTGCTTCTCTTTTATCTTTGAGAAGGATGATCTTGAAACGTAAAAGGATAGCATGAATAAGGATAGCTAGAGAAAAGAAGACGATGGCAGATGGGGGACATTTTAAGGGAATCCTTAACTCCAGTGAATATCTCCCTATGATTAGGAATGATCGCCCAACTCCAGTTAGTGACTTTGGAAGTACAGAGCATCCTAAGGCAGGTTCCCCAGAAGCAGATGCAAAGACCAGGACTTCAGTACAAGTGGTTTATTTGGGTGGTGATGCCAGAAAGCAAGAGCCAGGTAAGGAAGTAAGAAAGAGAGACAGAAAAGAGAAAGATGATAATACAGGATGGGTACTGAGCAGGCAATCTCTATAGGCGACTGGGGTTCCATTCTGCCAGTGAAAATGCCAAGTAGTCCTATCCAAGGTACAAGGAAGTTACGGCATTTTCTCCAACTCTGAAAGTTCCTTCTGGGTCATTAACTCTCCACCATTCTAACCTTTCCCAACACTGCTTAAGAGGAAACATAGGGTAGGGGAGTCATATGTGCTGTGGTAGGACTGACTCTATAGGCATGTCAGGAATGGTGAGATTTAGGGGGGTTAGCTCTACAACTAGTGGAGAGGAGGAAACAGGCAAGAAACTGGTGATAAAGCAACATAGAACTGATTTTCAAAATGAAAAATTCTGTAACCAACCTTGGAGATCTTGACGTGATTATAGGGGCAATAAACATACATCACAGGGATAGTTTGTAGTACCTAAAAGAAGCAGCAGAAGTGATGGGAACTCACTTTAACTTCGTATCGCTTTTTTAACAGGGTCACTAGATTGGGAAATGAGGGAAATATGAAATATATATATATAGTATATATATATATATATACTATATATATATACAGATCTAGTTTATTTGGACAGCATGAAATTGACCAAGCTCAACCACAAGTTGGCATAAGCAAATGGCCGACTCAGCATCAGGGTACACAACTTCAGAGAATGCAATTTGGAACCCCCCATAGTATTCTGGGAGAATGTTGCCGCCTGGAACAGAATGTAGAATGGAATGTGACTACTACCTTCAGCCATGGTGCAGACCACCGACAGAGAACACAAAAGGATATTCAACATCCAGAGAAGGCTTCCACCCCTCCTTCTGAGAGGCTGGCAAGTCTAGGGCAGGAGAGCCAAACAAGCTGACCAATGTTCTTCAAGTTTATGCAGCTCCTCTTGAAAACCCTTTAAGTGTACAAGACAGGTTGGATGCTCTTCAACGTAACAAAATGTATCTGACAAATACAACCTGTTTATGCCCATGGACACCCATGGATATTAATCTACAGAAGAAATCTTTATGGAATGCCAAAAGGCTCCTACCAAAATTTTTATTAATGACCTGGGCGTCTCTCTATTTATATTTTCTCTTTCTTTCATACACACGCGCACACACACACACACACACACACACACACAGTATACTCACTCACCTGAAGCTACATGATATCATATTTGTGGATCAATACATTTGGGAATTGTGATAGATACTGTGGGTTAAGCTTCTCAATCTCCATTTCACCTTCCTTCGGGTTGAAGATGATAGAGAGCTGAAACAAACAAAACACCTCTCGTAACTAGGATTCTGGATGCAAATTGCATTCCAACAATTAGAGGATCTCGTGTGGAATCTGGAAGGTGGAAATGAGGCAGATCCCATTTTTCTGCCCCTTTTTGCTATTTCTATGCCATGAGAGACTGTGGAGATGCAAGGTTTTCTGAAGCAGTGTTACAGCCTCTCTATTAAGGTGTCAGGAGTTGCAATGGCAGCAGAGATGCTAGCATCTTCATTCCTGGATCACAGCTAGGACTCTGTGCTTTGAACTCATAACTTCAGAAGTGGCATTGGAGGTAGTAGCAAATCTGTTGGGTCAGCTGTGTATTGTTCATGGAGTAATTTCTGAAGATTCAGCTTAGAATCCATTCTTTCACTCCTTCAAATGATTTTCCAAGGCCCTAATTGTATGCATTAAATTCCTTCCTGCTGAAATACCTAGAGAAATTTCTATCTCCTGCATTGGATACTGACTGCCATAGAAGGGTTGATAAATATGTTGAATGATATAATTAGGGTGAAAGGCAAATATAACATGATACATTTGAATATGGATAAATGTAAAAGTTCAATACTTAGGTCCAAAAAGCAATTGCACATCCACAGGCTAGAGGAATTATAATTTAGCAGCTCCACCTAAGATAAAGTTTAGAGAAAGGCCACCAAAAATGCTACTATGGTATCCAGAAAAAACCAAAGTTATAGACATACTCTATTGGTCTATTCTGGTTAGACCACACTTATAGAATAGTGATTAATCCTAGGCATTGTGCTTGAGAAGGGATATAGCCAAAATGAAGATCCTTCAAGGAAGAGTAAATAGAATCAAGAAAGACCTGAATCTATGTCACAGGAACAATGTTTAAAAAACACGGGAGGGGCTTCCCTGGTGGCGCAGTGGTTGAGAATCTGCATGCTAATGCAGGGGACACGGGTTCGAGCCCTGGTCTGGGAAGATCCCACATGCCACGGAGCGACTAGGCCCGTGAGCCACAACTACTGAGCCTGTGCGTCTGGAGCCTGTGCTCCTCAACAAGAGAGGCCGCGATAGTGAGAGGCCTGCGCACCGCGATGAAGAGTGGCCCCCGCTTGCCACAACTAGAGAAAGCCCTCGCACAGAAACGAAGACTCAACACAGCCAAAAATAAAAATAAATAAATTAAAAGAAAAGAAAAAAAAAACCATGGGAGAAGTGTACCTCGAAGACTAGGAGAGATTCAAGGTGGTGGACCATGATAGTCATCTTTAAATACTTACATGGTTTTCTTGTAGAAGATTCATTAGATTTGTTCTGTACATTTCAATGGTTTGGAACCAGGACCAATCGAAGGGAGAAAAAGGGAGGCAAAGATAGAAGCTCTTTAGTTAGAGATGTCAGAATATGGGAGGACTACTTTGGGAGGCAATAAATGTTCCAACATGTGAAGTGTTCAAAAATAACCTGGGGCTTCCCTGGTGGCGCAGTGGTTGAGAGTCCGCCTGCCGATGCAGGGGACACGGGTTCGTGCCCCGGTCCGGGAAGATCCCACATGCCGCGGAGCGGCTGGGCCCGTGAGCCATGGCCGCTGAGCCTGCGCGTCCGGAGCCTGTCCTCCGCAACGGGAGAGGCCACAACAGTGAGAGGCCCGCGTAACGCATAAAAAAAAAAAAAAAAAAAAAAAAAAAAAAATAACCTGAAGACTCACTTGATGGGGTGACTGTAGAACATGCTCAGGCACCAAACGAGTTGCTGCTCCAAGAAGGTAACCTTTGAAGCTAATTCCAAATCCAAGAATTTTTTTATAGCAAAATTTTTACAAGGCTAGTTGGATATTCCTAGAAAATTCATATATTATCCACTATTCTCAGAGATACAAATAACACATGCACACACACTCTGAACAGTTGTAGAAGGTAGACGAAGGAGCCCAGCATTTGGAGTTAGATAGGGGGGGCCTCAAATCTTGGCTCCACGGCATGCTAGTTGGATGACCTTGAGCAATTTAAGTGACTTCTGGTACTCTGTTTCCTTATTGATGAAGAATGATACCTATCACTTTGTTATGAGATTCAGAAAATATATGCTCTAAACCAGACAGATAGAATTATTACCAAAAAAAAGTCATCTTCTAATACTTTTAAACTCTTTTCCTTAATTTTTAACTCTTCCAAAGTGCTAGATCGGAATGGATGAACAAAACTTTTATATCTATTCTAAATTGAGGTTCCCCCCCCCCAGATTTATAACTTTTCTATAGAGTAGGCAGTTGAGCACAACAGTTAATAGTAAAGTCTCATGAGTCCAGCTGATCTGGGTTTAAATCCTAGCTCAGCCTCTTCTAACCACTTGACTATAAACATCGTCTGTAAACAACCGGGAACTTTCAGTTCTCTTATCTATAAAATGGGGCCAATAAAAATAGATTATAAGGTTTGGTAAGGATAGCATCAAATAATGCAAGTACAGCAATTTGCCCAGTGTCTAGCTCACAGTGGATGCTTAATAGCCATTCTCTAATAATAATAATTATGGTAAATAATAGTGATGGTAATGATGACGGCACAAGCTATAGGGAGCATCAACCTAAAACATTAATGCTATTGACTTTATCTTTCAGTACTTACATCCTGGCTGTATTATATTGAAAGCATTTCTTGTTATGATGAGGTTATTTAGATATTTACATTTTAGAGTTACATCATACTTTATTCTGACTTCTAATTGCCTTCACTGTTCATGAAGGTGTCAAACACATATAGTCATAACTTAACCTAGCATGTCCATTGGCTACAGACCTATCTGGGTGGCCAGAATATCAGGGAGGCTAGGAAAACACTACTTCTTACTGTAGGCAGCATTAACACAATAAACCTCCCAGGGGAACAATAAAAATGCAGTAGACAGCAGTCTTAATGAGGATACGCTCAGAGCACACTGAAATCTTATAATGTGCTCAGTGCCCTGTGGAATCCATAGGAATTTGATTAAGCAACATTAGATTTCAGTTTCTTAAAATATTAGCAATACGATTTGCAATAGCTGTTTCCTATTTTAGTCGATGGCCTTGTAAATTACAAGCGTTATTATGGCATTGTTTATAAATCAGAGATGTCACCACATTTCAGTTGCTGGCAGATGCAAATGAAGTTTGCCTTTGTTAATACAGCACATACCAAATTTTTCCTTAAGGTTCTTAATCAGAGTGTTACATATATCAGGACACATGAGAAGCCTATTTCTGTAGAACAATTTAAGCGGCAATGTCTACTCTATCATTATGACATTTAAATGAATCTGCATTTCTTTCCCTCAAAAAAAAAAAAAAAAAAAAGCCAAACTTCAACTATGCCCCATAGTTTTTTTTTGGTTTTTTTTTTGCTGTACGCGGGCCTCTCACTGTTGTGGCCTCTCCCGTTGTGGAGCACGGGCTCCGGACGTGCAGGCTCAGCGGCCATGGCTCACGGGCCCAGCCGCTCCGTGGCATGTGGGATTTTCCCGGACCGGGGCACAAACCCGCGTCCCCTACATCAGCAAGCAGACTCTCAACCATTGCGCCACCAGGGAAGCCCTGCCCCATAGTTTTCTCTTCACCAAATCCGAAAGCCCCCAATATTGGGATGGCCCTACTGACTTTTAAATTAGAACAGCCAAGAAGAAGTATGAGAAATGTGTTAGTCACTTAAAGAACTCCCAGACGGATTCAGGAGAAGATGGCGAAAGAGTGGACGCGGAGATCACCTTCTCCCCACAGATACATCAGAAATACATGTACACGTGGAACAGCTCCTATAGAACACCCACTGAATGCTGGCAGAAGACCTCAGACCTCCCAAAAGGCAAGAAATTCCCCACGTACCTGGGTAAGGCAAAAGAAAAAACAGAGGCAAAAGAATAGGGACGGGACCTGCACCAGTGGGAGGGAGCTGTGAAGGAGGAAAGACTGCGGGTGGCGGAGGGGGAACCTTTGGAGCCGCGGAGGAGAGTGCAGCAACAGGGGTGCCGAGGGCAAAGAGGAGAGATTCGCTCACAGAGGATCGGTGCCGACCTGCACTCACCAGCCCGAGAGGCTTGTCTGCTCCCTCGCCAGGGCGGACGGGGTTGGGAGCTGAGGCTCAGGCGGAGGTCAGAGCGCAGGGAGAGGACTGCGGTTGGCGGTGTGAACACAGCCTGAAGGAGTTAGTGCGCCATCGCTAGCCGGGAGGGAGTCCGGGGAAAAGTCTGGACCTGCTGAAGAGGCAAGAGACGTTTTCACGCCTCTTTGTTACCTGGTGGGCTAGGAGAGGGTATTAAGAGCGCCGCTTAGAAGGTGGGGGGTGGGGGGACGCAAGAGGGAAGAGATATGGGAACGTATGTATATGTATAACAGATTCACTTTGTAATAAAGCAGAAACTAACACACCATTGTAAAGCAATTATACTCCAATAAAGATGTTAAAAAAAAAAGAGCGCCACTTAAAGGAGCTCCAGACACGGGCGCGAGCCGCGGCTATCAGCCCGGATCCTGGAGACGGCCATGAGACGGTAAGGCTGCTGCTGCCGCCACCAAGAAGCCTGTGTGCGAGCACAGGTCACTATTCACACCTCCCCTCCCAGGAGCCTGTGCAGCCCGCCACTGCCAGGGTCCCGTGATCCAGGGACAACTTACCCGGGAGAACGCACGGCGCGCCTCAGGCTGGTGCAACGTCACTCCGGCCTCTGCCGCCACAGGGTCACCCGATATACATACCCCTCCCTCCCCCCCGGCCTGAGTGAGCCAGAGCCCCCAAATCAGCGTCTCCTTTAACCCCGTCCTGTCTGAGCAAACAACAGACGCCCTCAGGCGACCTACACGCAGAGGCGGGGCCAAATCCAAAGCTGAAACCCAGGAACTGTGTGAACAAAGAAGAGAAAGGGAAATGTCTCCCAGCAGCCTCAGGAGCAGGGGATTAAATCTCCACAATCAGCTTGATGTACCTGCATCTGTTGAATACCTGAATAGACAACAAATCATCCCAAATTGAGGAGGTGGACTTTGGGAGCAAGATAGATTATTTTCTCCACTTTTCCTCTTTTTGTGACTGTGTATGTGTATGCTTCTGTGTGAGAATTTGTCTGTATAGGTTTCCTTTCACCATTTGTCCTAGGGTTCTGTCCGTCCATTTTGTTTGTTTGTTTTTTGCTTTTTGTTTTACTTTAAAAAATTTTTTTCTTAATAATTATTCTTTATTTTAATTATTTTATTTTTTTCTTTCTTTCTCTCTCTCTTTCTTTCTTTCTTTCTTTCTTTCTCTTCTTTCTCCCTTTTATTCTGAGCCGTGTGAAGGACACTCTCTTGGTGCTCTGTGCCACTGAGGTGGGAGAGCCAACTTCAGGACACTGGTCCACAAGAGACCTCCCATCTCCACATAATATCAAACAGCGAAAATCTCCCAGAGATCTCCGTCTCAACGCCAACACCCAGCTTCACTCAACGACCAGCAAGCTACAGTGCTGGACACCCTATGCCAAACAACTAGCAAGACAGGAACACAGACCCATCCATTAGCAGAGAGGCTGCCTAAAATCATAATAAGGCCACAGACACCCCAAAACACACCACCAGACGTGGACCTGCCCACCAGAAAGACAAGATCCAGGCTCATCCACCAGAACACAGGCACTAGTCCCCTCCACCAGAAAACCTACACAACCCACTGAACAAACCTTAGCCTCTGGGGACAGACACCAAAAACAATGGGAACTATGAACCTGCAGCCTGCGAAAAGGCGACCCCAAACACAGTAAGATAAGCAAAATGAGAAGACAGAGAAACATGCAGCAGATGAAGAAGCAAGGTAAAAACCCAACAGACCTAACAAATGAAGAGGAAATAGGCAGTCTACCGGAAAAAGAATTCAGAATAATGATAGTAAAGATGACACAAAATCTTGGAAATAGAATAGACAAAATGCAAGAAACATTTAACAAGGACCTAGAAGAACTAAAGAGGAAACAAGCAATGATGAACAACACAAGAAGTGAAATTAAAAATATTCTAGAAGGGATCAATAGCAGAAAAACTGAGGCAGAAGAGCGGATAAGTGACCTGGAAGATAAAAAATAGTGGAAATAACTACTGCAGAGCAGAATAAAGAAAAAAGAATGAAAAGAACTGAGGACGGTCTCAGAGACCTCTGTGACAACATTAAACGCACCAACATTCGAATTATAGGGGTCCCAGAAGAAGAAGAGAAAAAGAAAGGGACTGAGAAAATATTTGAAGACATTATAGTTGAAAACTTCCCTAATATGGGAAAGGAAATAGTTAATCAAGTCCAGGAAGCACAGAGAGACCCATACAGGATAAATCCAAGGAGAAACACACCAAGACACATATTAATCAAACTATCAAAAATTAAATACAAAGGAAACATATTAAAAGCAGCAAGGGCAAAACAACAAATGACAAATAACCCATAAGGTTAACATCTGATCTTTCGGCAGAAACTCTGCAAGCCAGAAGGGAGTGGCAGGACATATTTAAACTGATGAAGGAGAAAAACCTACAACCAAGATTACTCTACCCAGCAAGGATCTCATTCAGATTTGATGGAGAAATTAAAACCTTTACAGACAAGCAAAAGCTGAGAGAGTTCAGCACCACCAAACCAGCTTTACAACAAATGCTAAAGGAACTTCTCTAGGCAAGAAACACAAGAGAAGGAAAAGACCTACAATAACAAACCCAAAACAATTAAGAAACTGGGAATAGGAACATACATATCGATAATTACCTTAAATGTAAATGGATTAACTGCTCCCACCAAAAGACACAGACTGGCTGAATGGATACAAAAATAAGACCCGGGGGGACCTTGAAGATGGCGGAAGAGTAAGACGCAGAGATCGCCTTCCTCCCCACGGATACACCAGAAATACATCCACACGTGAAACAACTCCTACAGAACTCCTACTGAAGGCTGGCAGAAGACCTCAGGCCTCCCAAAAGGCAAGAAACTCCCCACGTAACTGGGTAGGGCAAAAGAAAAAACAGAGACAAAAGAATAAGGACGGCACCTGCACCAGTGGGAGGGAGCTGTGAAGGAGGAAACGTTTCCACACACTAGGAAGCCCCTCCGCGGGCGGAGACTGCGGGAGGCAGAGGGGGGAGTTTCGGGACCGCGGAGTAGTGCACAGCGACGGGTGCGGAGGGCAAAGCGGGGAGATTCCTGCACAGACGATCGGTGCCGACCAGCACTCACCAACCCGAGAGGCTTGTCTGCTCACCCGCCGGGGCGGGCGGGGCTGCGAGCTGAGGCTCGGGTTTTGGTTTTGGATGGAGCTCAGGGAGAGGACTGGGGTTGGCGGCTTGAACATAGCCTGAAGGGGTTAGTGCACCACGACTAGCCGGGAGGGAGTTCGGGGAAAAGCCTGCACCGGCCGAAGAGGCAAGAGACTTTTTCTTCCCTCTTTGTTTCCTGGTGCGCGAGGAGAGGGGTTTGAGAGCGCTGCTTAAAGGAACTCCAGAGACGGGCGCGAGCCGCGGCTAAAAGCGCAAACCCCAGAGACGGGCGCGAGCCGCGGCTGAGGGCGCGAGCCCCCGAGACGGGCGCGAGCCGCGGCTGAAAGCGCAAACCCCAGAGACGGGCGCGAGCCGCGGCTAAAACCGCGGACCCAGGAGCCGGGCGGGAGACGCTGAGGCTGCTGCTGCCGCCACCAGGGGGCCTGTGTGCGAGCGCAGGTCGCTCTCCACACCCCTCTTCCGCGGAGCCTGTGCAGCCCGCCACTGCCAGGTTCCCGGGATCCAGGGACAACTTCCCCGGGACAACGCACGGCGGGCCTCAGGCTGGTGCAACGTCACGCCGGCCTCTGCCGCAACGTCACGCTGCCTCTGCCGCCGCAGGCCGGCCCCGCACGCAGTGCCCCTCCTTCCCCCATCCCCCAACCCCCGGCCTGAGTGAGCCGCAGGCCCCGAATCAGCGGCTCCTTTAACCCCGTCCTGTCTGAGCGAAAAAACAGACGCCCTCCAGCGACCTACACGCAGAGGCAGGGCCAAATCCAAAGCTGAGCTCCTGTGAGCTGTGAGAACAAAGAAGAGAAAGGGAAATCTCTCCCAGCAGCCACAGAAGCAGCGGATTAAAGCTCCACAATCAACTTGATATACCCTGCATCTGTGGAATACCTGAATAGACAAGGAATGATCCCAAATTGAAGAGGTGGACTTTAGGAGCGAGATCTATGATATTTTTCCCTTTTCCTTTCTTTGTGAATGTGTACGTGTATGCTTCTGTGTGAGATCTTGTCTGTATACTCTTGCTTCCACCATTTGTCCTAGGGCTCTATCCGTCCATGACTTTTTTTAAAAAAATTCTTTTTCTTAATAATTAAGTTTAATTGTAATAACTTTATTATACTTTACCTTCGTTCTTTCTTTCTTTCCTTCCTTCCTTCCCTCCTTTAGACAACGAATCACCCCAAATTGAGGAGGTGGTCTCAGGGAGCAGGATTTATGATTTTTCCCCCTTTACCTCTTTTTGAGAAGGTGTATGTGTATGCTTCTGTGTAAGATTTTCTCTGTATAGCTTTGCTTCCAACATTTGTCCTAAGGTTCTATCCGTCCCTTTTTTTTTTTCTAAATATTTTTTAATTCAATAACTATATTATACTTTATTTTATTTTTACTGTATCATCTTTCTTTCTGTCTTTTTTCCTTCTTTCCCTCCTTCCTTCCTCCCTCCCTCCCTCCCTCCCTCCCTCCTTTCTTTCCTTCTTTGCTTCTTTCTTCCTTCCTTCCTTTCCTCCTTTCCTTCTTTCTTTACTCATACTTCTACTAATTCTCCCTACTTTTTCTCCCTTTTATTCTGAGCTGTGTGGATGAAAGGCTCTTGGTGCTCCAGCCAGGAGTCAGGGCTCTGCCTCTGAGGTAGGAGAGCCAACTTCAGGACACTGGTCAACAAGAGACCTCCCAGCTCCACATAATATTAAACGGTGGAAATATCCCAGAGACCTCCATCTTAACACCAGCACCCAGCTTCACTCAACGACCGGCAAGCCACAGTGCTGGACAACATATGCCAAACAACTAGCAAAACAGGAACACAACCCCACCCATTAGCAGAGAGGCTGCCTAAAATCATAATAAGGCCACAGACACCCCAAAACACCCCACCAGACGTGAACCTGCCCACTAGAGAGACAAGATCCAGCCTCATCCAGCACAACACAGGCACTAGTCCCCTCCACCAGGAAGCCTACACAACCCACTGAAACAACCTTAGCCACTGGAGACAGACATCAAAAACAACGGGAACTACGAAAGTGCAGCCTGCAAAAAGGAGACCCCAAACACAGTAAGATAAGCAAAATGAGAAGACAGAAAAACACACAGCAGATGAAGGAGCAAGATAAAAACCCACCAGACCTAACAAATGAAGAGGAAATAGGCAATCTACCTGAAAAAGAATTCAGAATAATGATAGTAAGGATGATCCGAAATCTTGGAAGTAGAATGGACAAAACGCAAGAAACAGTTAACAAGGACCTACAAGAACTAAAGATGAAACAAGCAACGATGAACAATGCAATAAATGACATTAAAATCACTCTAGATAGGATCAATAGCAGAATAACTGAGGCAGAAGAACGGATAAGTGACCTGGAAGATAAAGTAGTGGAAATAACTACTGCAGAGCAGAATAAAGAAAAAAGAATGAAAAGAACTGAGGACAGTCTCAGAGACCTCTGGAACAACATTAAACGCACCAACATTCGAATTATAGGGGTTCCAGAAGAAGAAGAAAGAAAGAAAGGGACTGAGAAAATATTTGAAGAGATTATAGCTGAAAACTTCCCTAATATGGGAAAGGAAATAGTTAATCAAGTCCAGGAAGCACAGAGGGTCCCATACAGGATAAATACAAGGAGAAACACGCCAAGACACATATTAATCAAACTGTCAAAAATTAAATACAAAGAAAGCATATTAAAAGCAGCAAGGGAAAAACAACAAATAACACACAAGGGAATCCCCATAAGGTTAACAGCTGATCTCTCAGCAGAAACCCTACAAGCCAGAAGGGAGTGGCAGGACATACTGAAAGTGATGAAGGAGAATAGCCTGCAACCAAGACTACTCTACCCAGCAAGGATCTCATTCACATTTGATGGAGAAATTAAAACCTTTACAGACAAGCAAAAGCTGAGAGAGTTCAGCACCACCAAACCAGCTTTACAACAAATGCTAAAGGAACTTCTCTAGACACGAAACACAAGAGAAGGAAATGACCTATAGTAGCGAACCCAAAACAATATATAAAATGGAAATAGGAACATACATATCGATAACTACCTTAAATGTAAATGGATTAAATGCTCCAAGCAAAAGACATAGACTGGCTGAATGGATACAAAAACAAGAGTGGTATATATGCTGTCTACAAGAGACCCACTTCAGACCTAGGGACACATACAGACTGAAAGTGAGGGGATGGAAAAAGATATTCCATGCAAATGGAAACCAAAAGAAAGCTGGAGTAGCAATTCTCATATCAGACAAAATAGACTTTAAAATAAGGACTATTAAAAGGGACAAAGAAGGACACTACATAATGATCAAGGGATCGATCCAAGAAGAAGATATAACAATTGTAAATATTTATGCACCCAACATAGGAGCACCTCAATACATAAGGCAAATACTAACAACCATAAAAGGGGAGATCAACAGTAACACATTCATAGTAGGGGACTTTAACACCCCACTTTCACCCATGGACAGATCATCCAAAATGAAAATAAATAAGGAAACACAAGCTTTAAATGATACATTAAACAAGATGGACTTAATTGATATTTATAGGACACTCCATCCAAAAACAACAGAATACACATTTTTCTCAAGTGCTCATGGAACATTCTCCAGGATAGATCATATCTTGGGTCACAAATCAAGCCTTGGTAAATTTAAGAAAACTGAAATTGTATCAAGTATCTTTTCCGACCACAACGCCATGAGACTAGATATCAATTACAGGAAAAGATCTTTAAAAAATACAAACACATGGAGGCTAAACAATACACTACTTAATAATGAAGTGATCACTGAAGAAATCAAAGAGGAAATAAAAAAAACACCTAGAAACAAATGACAATGGAGACACAACGACCCAAAACCTATGGGATGCAGCAAAAGCAGTTCTAAGGGGGAAGTTTATAGCAATACAAGCCCACCTTAAGAAGCAGGAAACATCTCGAATAAACAACCTAACCTTGCACCTCAAGCAATTAGAGAAAGAAGAACAAAAAAACACCAAAGCTAGCAGAAGGAAAGAAATCATAAAAATCAGATCAGAAATAAATGAAAAAGAAATGAAGGAAACAATAGCAAAGATCAATAAAACTAAAAGCTGGTTCTTTGAGAAGATAAACAAAATAGATAAACCACTAGCCAGACTCATCAAGAAAAAAAGGGAGAAGACTCAAATCAATAGAATTAGAAATGAAAAAGGAGAAGTAACAACTGACACTGCAGAAATAAAAAAAATCATGAGAGATTACTACAAGCAACTCTATGCCAATAAAATGGACAATCTGGAAGAAATGGACAAATTCTTAGAAATGCACAACCTGCCAAGACTGAATCAGGAAGAAATAGAAACTATGAACAGACCAATCACAAGCACTGAAATTGAAACTGTGATTAAAAACCTTCCAACAAACAAAAGCCCAGGACCAGATGGCTTCACAGGTGAATTCTATCAAACGTTTAGAGAAGAGCTAACACCTATCCTTCTCAAACTCTTCCAAAATATAGCAGAGGGAGGAACACTCCCAAATTCCTTCTACGAAGCCACCATCACCTTGATACCAAAACCAGACAAGGATGTCACAAAGAAAGAAAACTACAGGCCAATATCACTGATGAACATAGATGCAAAAATCCTCAACAAAATACTAGCAAACAGAATCCAAAAGCACATTAAAAGGATCATACACCATGATCAAGTGGGGTTTATTCCAGGAATGCAAGGATTCTTCAATATACGCAAATCTATCAATGTGATAAACCATATTAACAAATTGAAGGAGAAAAACCATATGATCATCTCAATAGATGCAGAGAAAGCTTTCGACAAAATTCAACACCCATTTATGATAAAAACCCTCCAGAAAGTAGGCATAGAGGGAACTTTCCTAAACATAATAAAAGCCATATATGACAAGCCCACAGCAAACATCATCCTCAATGGTGAAAAACTGAAAGCATTTCCACTAAGATCAGGAACAAGACAAGGTTGCCCACTCTCACCACTCTTATTCAACATAGTTTTGGAAGTTTTAGCCACAGCAATCAGAGAAGAAAAGGAAATAAAAGGAATCCAGATCGGAAAAGAAGAAGTAAAGCTGTCACTGTTTGCAGATGACATGATACTATACATAGAGAATCCTAAAGATGCTACCAGAAAACTACTAGAGCTAATCAATGAATTTGGTAAAGTAGCAGGATACAAAATTAATGCACAGAAATCTCTGGCATTCCTATATACTAATGATGAAAAATCTGAAAGTGAAATCAAGAAAACACTCCCATTTACCATTGCAACAAAAAGAATAAAATATCTAGGAATAAACCTACCTAAGGATACGAAAGACCTGTATGCAGAAAATTATAAGACACTGATGAAAGAAATTAAAGATGATACAAATAGGTGGAGAGATATACCATGTTCTTGGATGGGAAGAATCAACATTGTGAAAATGACTCTACTACCCAAAGCAATCTACAGATTCAATGCAATCCCTATCAAACTACCACTGGCATTTTTCACAGAACTAGAACAAAAAATTTCGCAATTTGTATGGAAACACAAAAGACCCCGAATAGCCAAAGCAATCTTGAGAACGAAAAAAGGAGCTGGAGGAATAAGGCTCCCTGACTTTAGACTATATTACAAAGCAACAGTAATCAAGACAGTATGGTACTGGCACAAAAACAGAAAGATAGATCAGTGGAACAGGATAGAAAGCCCAGAGATAAACCCACGCACATATGGACACCTTATCTTTGATAAAGGAGGCAGGAATGTACAGTGGAGAAAGGACAGCCTCTTCAATAAATGGTGCTGGGAAAACTGGACAGGTACATGTAAAAGTATGAGATTAGATCACTCCCTAACACCATACACAAAAATAAGCTCAAAATGGATTAAAGACCTAAATGTAAGGCCAGAAACTATCAAACTCTTAGAAGAAAACATAGGAAGAACACTCTATGACATAAATCACAGCAAGATCCTTTCTGACCCACCTCCTAGAGTAATGGAAATAAAAACAAAAATAAACAAATGGGACCTAATGAAACTTCAAAGCTTTTGCACAGCAAAGGAAACCATAACCAAGACCAAAAGACAACCCTCAGAATGGGAGAAAACATTTGCAAATGAAGCAACTGACAAAGGATTAATCTCCAAAATTTACAAGCAGCTCATGCAGCTCAATAACAAAAAAACAAACAACCCCATCCAAAAATGGGCAGAAGACCTAAATAGACATTTCTCCAAAGAAGATATACAGAATGCCAACAAACACATGAAAGAATGCTCAACATCATTAATCATTAGAGAAATGCAAATCAAAACTACAATGAGATATCATCTCACACCAGTCAGAATGGCCATCATCAAAAAATCTAGAAACAATAAATGCTGGAGAGGGTGTGGAGAAAAGGGGACACTCTTGCACTGCTGGTGGGAATGTGAATTGGTTCAGCCACTGTGGAGAACAGTATGGAAGTTCCTTAAAAAACTACAAATAGAATTACCATATGACCCAGCAATCCCACTACTTGGCATATACCCTGAGAAAACCAAAATTCAAAAAGAGTCATGTACCAAAATGTTCATTGCAGCTCTATTTACAATAGCCAGGACATGGAAACAACCTAAGCGCCCATCATCGGATGAATGGATAAAGAAGATGTGGCACATATACACAATGGAATATTACTCAGCCTTAAAAAGAAATGAAATTGAGCTATTTGTAATGAGATGGATAGACCTAGAGTCTGTCATACAGAGTGAAGTAAGTCAGAAAGAAAAAGACAAATACCGTATGCTAACACATATATATGGAATTTAAGGGGAAAAAAAATGTCATGAAGAACCTAGGGGTAAGATAGGAATAAAGACGCAGACCTACTGGAGAACGGACTTGAGGGTATGGGGAGGGGGAGGGGTGAGTTTTGACAGGGCGAGAGAGAGTCATGGACATATACACACTAACAAACGTAGTAAGGTAGATAGCTGGGGGGAAGCAGCCGCAAGGCACAGGGATATTAGCTCGGTGCTTTGTGACAGCCTGGAAGGGTGGGATGGGGAGAGTGGGAGGGAGGGAGACGCAAGAGGGAAGACATATGGGAACATATGTATATGTATAGCTGATTCACTTTGTTATAAAGCAGAAACTAACACACCATTGTAAAGCAATTATACCCCAATAAAGATGTTTAAAAAAAAAAAAAAAAAACCACCTATACACTATCATTTAAAAAAAAAAAAATAAGACCCATATATATGCTGTCTACAAGAGACCCACTTCAGACCTAGGGACACATACAGACTGAAAGTGAGGGGATGGAAGAAGATATTCCATGCAAATGGAAACCAAAAGAAAGCTGGAGTAGCAATTCTCATATCAGACAAAATAGACTTTATAATAAAAACTATTAGAAGAGACAAAGAAGGACACTACATAATGATCAAGGGATTGATCCAAGAAGAAGATACAACAATTGTAAATATTTATGCACCCAACATAGGAGCACCTCGATACATAAGGCAAATACTAACAGCCATAAAAGGGGAAATCGACAGTAACACATACATAGTAGGGGACTGTAACACCCCACTTTCACCCATGGACAGATCATCCAAAATGAAAATAAATAAGGAAACACAAGCTTCAAATGATACATTAAACAAGATGGACTTAATTGATATGTATAGGACATTCCATCCAAAAACAACAGAATACACATTTTTCTCAAGTGCTCATGGAACATTCTCCAGGATAGTTCGTATCTTGGGTCACAAATCAAGCCTTGGTAAATTTAAGAAAATTGAAATTGTATCAAGTATCTTTTCTGACCACAATGCTATGAGATTAGATATTAATTACAGGAAAAGATCTGTAAAAAATACAAACACATGAAAAAAAAAATACAAACACATGGAGGCTAAACAATACACTACTTAATAATGCAGTGATCAGTGAAGAAATCAAAGAGGAAATCAAAAAATACCTAGAAACAAATGAGAATGGAGACACGATGACCCAAAATCTATGGGATGGAGCAAAAGCAGTTCTAAGAGGGAAGTTTATAGCAATACAATCCTACCTTAAGAAACAGGAAACATCTCAAATAAACAACGTAACCTTGCACCTAAAGCAATTAGAGAAAGAAGTACAAAAAAAACCCAAAGTTAGCAGAAGGAAAGAAATCATAAAAATCAGATCAGAAATAAATGAAAAAGAAATGAAGGAAACGATAGCAAAGATCAATAAAACTAAAAGCTGGTTCTTTGAGAAGAGAAGCAAAATTGATAAACCATTAGCCAGACTCATCAAGAAAAAAAGGGAGAAGACTCAAATCAATAGAATTAGAAATGAAAAAGGAGAAGTAACAACTGACCCTGCAGAAATACAAAAGATCATGAGAGATTACTACAAGCAACTCTATGCCAATAAAATGGACAACCTGGAAGAAATGGACAAATTCTTAGAAATGCACAACCTGCTGAGACTGAACCAGGAAGAAATAGAAAATATGAACAGACCAATCATAAGCTCTAAAATTGAAACTGTGATTAAAATTCTTGCAACAACAAAAGCCAGGACCAGATGGCTTCACAGGTGAATTCTATCAAACACTTAGAGAAGAGCTAACACCTATCCTTCTCAAACTCTTCCAAAATATAGCAGAGGGAGGAACACTCACAAACTCATTCTATGAGGCCACCATCACCCTGATACCAAAACCAGAAAAGGATGTCACAAAGAAAGAAAACTACAGGCCAATATCACTGATGAACATAGATGCAAAAATCCTCAACAAATACTAGCAAACAGAATCCAACAACACATTAAAAGGATCATACACCATGATCAAGTGGGATTTATTCCAGGAATGCAAGGATTCTTCAATACACGTAAATCAATCAGTGTGATACACCAGATTAACAAATTGAAGGAGAAAAACCATATGGTCATCTCAATAGGTACAGAGAAAGCTTTTGACAAAATTCAACACCCATTTATGATAAAAACCCTCCAGAAAGTAGGCATAGAGGGAACTTTCCTCAACATAATAAAGGCCATATATGACAAACCCACAGCCAACATCGTCCTCAGTGGTGAAAAACTGAAAGCATTTTCACTAAGATCAGGAACAAGACAAGGTTGCCCACTCTTATTCAACATAGTTTCGGAAGTTTTAGCCACAGCAATCATAGTCGAAAAGGAAATAAAAGGAATCCAAATCAGAAAAGAAGAATTAAAGCTGTCACTGTTTGCAGATGACATGATACTATACATAGAGAATCCTAAAGATGCTACCAGAAAACTACTATTGCTAAAAAATGAATTTGGTAAAGTAGCTGGATACAAAATTTATGCACAGAAATCTCTTGCATTCCTATACACTAAAGATGAAAAATCTGAAAGTGAAATCAAGAAAACACTCCCATTTACCATTGTAACAAAAAGAATAAAATGTCTAGGAATAAACCTACCTAAGGAGACAAACGACCTGTATGCAGAAAATTATAAGCTACTGATGAAAGAAATTAAAGATGATACAAATAGATGGAGAGCTATACCATGTTCTTGGATTGGACGAATCAGCATTGTGAAAATGACTCTACTACCCAAAGCAATCTACAGATTCAATGCAATCCCTAGCAAACTACCACTGGCATTTTTCACAGAGCTAGAACAAAAATGTCACAATTTGTATGGAAACACAAAAGACCCCGAAAAGCCAAAGCAGTCTTGAGAATGAAAAATGGAGCTGGAGGAATCAGGCTCCCTGACTTCAGAGTATACTACAAAGTTACAGTAATCAAGACAGTAGGTACTGGCACAAAAACAGATATATAGACCAATGGAACAGGACAGAAAGCCCAGAGATAAACCCATGCACATATGGTCACCTTATCTTTGATAAAGGAGGCAGGAATGTACAGTGGAGAAAGGACAGCCTCTTCAATAAGTGGTTCTGGGATAATTGGACAGGTACATGTAAAAGTATGAGATTAGATCACTCCCTAACACAAAAATAAGCTCAAAATGGATTAAAGACCTAAATGTAAGGCCAGAAACTATCAAACTCTTAGAGGAAAACATAGGCAGAACACTCTATGACATAAACCACAGCAAGATCCTTTCTGACCCGCCTCCTAGAGTAATGGAAATAAAAACAAAAATAAACAAATGGGACCTAATGAAACTTAAAAGCTTTTGCACAGCAAAGGAAACCATAAAGAAGACCGAAAGACAACCCTCAGAATGGGAGAAAATATTTGCAAATGAAGCAACTGACAAAGGATTAACCTCCAAAATTTACAAGCAGCTAATGCAGCTCAATAACAAAAAAACAAAGAACCCAATCCAAAAATGGGCAGAAGACCTAAATAGACATTTCTCCAAAGAAGATATACAGATGGCCAACAAACACATGAAAGAATGCTCAATATCATTAATCATTAGAGAAATGCAAATCAAAACTACAATGAGATATCATCTCACACCAGTGAGAATGTCCATGATCAAAAAATCTACAAACAATAAATGCTGGAGAGGGTGTGGAGAAAAGGGAACACTCTTGCACTGCTAGTGGGAATGTGAATTGGTACGGCCACTATGGAGAACAGTATGGAGGTTCCTTAAAAAACTACAAATAGAACTACCATGTGTCCCAGCAATCCCACTACTGGGCATATACCCTGAGAAAACCATAATTCAAAAAGAGTCATGTACCAAAATGTTCATTGCAGCTCTATTTACGATAGCCAGGAGATGGACACAACCTAAGTGTCCGTCATTGGATGAATGGATAAAGAAGATGTGGCACATAATATACAATGGAATATTACTCATCCATAGAAAGAAACGAAATTGAACTAACACATGTATATGGAATTTAAGAAAAAAAAAATGTCATGAAGAACCTAGGGGTAAGACAGAAATAAAGACACAGACCTACTAGAGAATGGACTTGAGGATATGGGGAGGGGGAAGGGTAAGCTGTGACAAAATGAGAGAGTGGCATGGACATATATACACTACCAAACGTAAAATAGATAGCTAGTGGGAAGCAGCCGCATAGCACAGGGAGATCAGCTTGGTGCTTTGTGACCACCTAGAAGGATGGGATAGGGAGGGTGGGAGGGAGGGAGACGCAAGAGGGAAGAGATATGGGGCCATATGTATATGTATAACTGATTCACTTTGTTATAAAGCAGAAACTAACACACCATTGTAAAGCAATTATAGAAATAATATATTTTCAATAAAGAAAAAAAAAAGAAAATCTGACAGAAGACCTCATTTAGCATAGGAGCAATGTCACATTTTTCAATAGCTTGTAAGGGATATAATTGATATTGACAATAATGATCTTGGGTTATCAATATATCACAATAAATTATCTCCCAAGGATACACATACATTTATTAAAGATTATATATATATAATGAAAATAGTACATGTGTAATATTTAGAAATATAGCTAAAATAAGAAGAGTCTTAGCACTTTATAGGATAGTAATTTTTACCTGGAAATCTAGCATTTCCTGTTAATGTCAGATAAAATGTGTAATGCTAAACATTTTTCTTTCTAGATACAAAATTAAATAAGCCACAATGTTTAAAGTCTCTTACAAGTTGTTAGAATACCTAGTAGAGAAACGCAAACATGAGAAGGACTAAGAGATGTGTTGGTCTCAGGTGGTATTTCACTCATTCTCTCAATAAACAATAGCCAATGTATAAGGCCCCACCTTGGGTGCTATGGAGCTCACAAAGCTTGTACATGGTAGAAGTCTGTGTTCTCGTGGAAGTTAGCTGAAAAATGAGATGTTCCTTCAGAAGATAATTCAAGGTAGGATACAGCAGGTATCTTGGAGGAGGAAACAGCTGAGACCTACAGGGTATCGATAGAGAACCACCTGTGGGAAAAAGAGGAAGCCTCCATCTTGCATCTAATCAATTAATGATCCAAGAGCCCATCAGGCTGAGCCAATTCCTTCAAGAGGCGAAGTTGTAACATTCCAGTGGGAACCTAGAGATGGTTCATCCTGAGACGTCCTCTCGTAGCAAAATTCTGCTCTCAAAATTTCCTTTCCTTATCACTAACACATGATTTCAATCTATTACCCCCCCCCATTCCCTGCCTCCTTTATCCCAATTATCTTGCCCATTTATCCCCAAATGTTGGTTCACAGATAATAGCTATAAACATCTAAGACTTACAGATTACTCACTATGTGCCGAGCACTATTCTAAGTGCTCTACATAATATTAACTCATTTAATCCCCATAACAACACTGTGTAATAGGTACTATTATTATCCCCATTTTATAGAAGAGGAAACCAAGTCACAGAATGGCTAAATAACTGTCCCAAGTTCACACTGCTAGTAAATCATAGTAAGTAGACATTTTCACTATTATATGTCAAACTGAAAAAAACTGAGGATAATGTAGGGACTTTGTGATAAATACATAAAATTTAAAATTTTTAATTATATATAAAAATAAAATTGTACATGAAAGTGCACAATTTGAAGAACTATGCTGTGTTCTGAGATTAAGCTCAAATGTCTAAGATTTTCTGAAACGATAGTCAAAGGAAATTACACATTTTTTTAATTACACATTAAAAAAAGTTACCATTTTTTTAAAACAGGCCCATAAAATTCTGAATCCACTAAGCTCTCCCTCCTGCTTTAGCAACAAACTCTGCCACTTGGTTTGTCCTCCCACAACCTCATCCCCATCCAGGCTCTACTTAAAGTCCTTTCCCCCACTGGTCTTTTCATGTTACCCTGTGAAAGGCCTGTTCTACCAGAACCAAAATCCATGTTTCCCTTCCACCCCTTATCATGGCTGAAACCCAACTCCCTTCAGTCAAGCCACGTCCTTGGGTGAGCACCCTTTATGCTTCCCAATGCATCTTCTCAAATGCTTGTTCTTCTGCTATCACTGGGGAGCCTCCCCTCCTCACCCATTTATCAGTCCTCATTGTCCTTCCATGCTTACTTCTGGTGCCCTTTCTCACCTTCCTCAGTAACTTTACCACTGGTAGTTGTATACCTCCCCAACCCAAAGCTCTGCTATCTATCATCAGCGTCCAGGATGATGAACTTTATAACATCCAACCATTAAACAACCTTCTTCAATCCAGGGATATTTATTACCACTTAGCTTTGCTCAGCCTTAGCCATTGCCACATGCATACCACATGCTGAAGACGGAAGAAGGAAGAAGGGAAATCCATTGGATTTGGTAGTTAGCATTATCAGTAATGACCTTCCAGGGAGCAACTACAGTAAATATGTGGAAAGAGAACGCAGGCTTCGGAGGTTAAGAAGTGAATGGATGGCAAGAAAGTGAAGGCCACCATCACTCAAGAAACTTCCTTGGAATACATTTAGTCTCATGGTCCCTCTTTTAAAATCCCATTCCCTTGACTACATTGACACTCACCTGGTTTTCCTCCTCCATCTCTGATAGCTCATTCTCTGCTTTCTTTTTAATACACAAAGCATTTCTTGAACCCCAGTTAGGAATCAGGCAGTTTGCCAGGCACTGAGGATACAAAAGACATGATCCCTTCCCTCATGTTTTTCATGGTTTTGGAGAGATGATTGTTATGGATTCAATTCATTATACCCAAGTGAAATGAATGAAATGCGAACACAGAAGAAGGAAATATTACCTCTATCCAAAGACAGGCAAGAGTGTCAAAGAAAGCTACCTAAAAAAGGTGACACCACCCTGGGTCTTGAAGAAGAGGCATGTCAGCAGTAGTAAATGGCTAGGGAGATGGCGGTACAGTACAAAAAAGAGTTTTAAGATGCTTGTGGGAAAGGGGCAAAAAATACTATCGGGAAGGTGAACGGGGACCAAACTGTGTAGGGTCTTAAAGAGGATGCCAATAGTTTAGATTTTACCTTGTAGTCCAAGAATAATTACTGAAAGATATTAAGTGAGATAGTGACACCATGAGAGCTATGTTTTAGATCAACAGCTCTGGAGATGGTGTGGAAGATGAATAGAAAAAAGAATAAAGAATACATCCCAGCTTGTGCAATGTTCTAGGACACAGAAAACCTAGGCCTATATTTCAGATTGATTTTCCTCGTAATCTGTCTAAATAAGAACTGTGGTAGTCGCCCTAATAACGGAGAGGAAAAATAATACAAGAGTCACCTAGAGGTACAATCAATGGGACTTCATGACCAATTAAATACAGAAATTTGGAGAGAAGGAAGAGTGAAAACTGATTTAAGGTTTTAAATCTAGGAGACTAGTTGAATAATTATATCCGTAGCCAAGAGTTAGAGGTGATTTTCTGAGTCTCCTTTCATCTCCTACTCCAAAAATTTCTCTTTAGTCTTATTTTAATTTTCTAAACTCTTTTGCATGAAATTTTTATATCCTTCAATTGCTCAACTGCCATATGGATGATGCCCAAACGTTTTTTTGCAGCCAGTGTCCTGATGGGTTCCAGACATCCTTTTTCAATTTGTCTTTAGAGATCTCTAGCTGGTTATCTTACTATGATCACAAATTACCAGTCTGATGTGATACTATTCTCTCCTTACCTCCCAATCAAACCAGCTGGTCCTCCAGGCTTCTCTTTTCTGTGATTAATACCTTTCACCCAGTCACAAAACTCTCAATGATCCAATCCCACAGGGAGTTTGCTGCTAGATCATGTTGAGTATATCCCATTAACCCTCTCACCATCTCTCACCTCTATCCCCACCTCTCCATCCCTCTAGCAAGCTCTTTACTAAACAAATCCTTAATTTCATCTCACCTTCAGGACTCCCAGCAACACATGCTTGTAACACATGCTTATGTCATTTCTTAAAGCCCAGTTTTACTCTGCCACTTCCCAGGGCAACAGTTTTCAGTGGGGTCCTGACAATGTTCCCAACCCAGTAATAGACATTTTCACATTTCATTGTCTTAAGATGCTCCCAGAGCAGCAAGAAAGGGGCAGTTCACCAAAGTATCAGTTGCAGCTCTCTTGGGCAAGAACTACTTTGCTCTTAATTTGTTACTGCCTACAACACATAAGGCATGCCCAAGATTGTAAGATCATGCATTTTCTAACTTAGAAGACAAATAAACTGTCTCACAGTAATGTGAAATGTCTACTACTGCAACAAAACTTTCTATTTGAATAGATTTTCTTCTTAACTTCTAAAATGGTTCAACAGTGATGTCTCACTACACATTAAATTCCATTTTTGAGGTTATGTTTTCTCCATGTGAGAAGAGATGAAAACTGTAGTAATTGGCAATCATAGGAAAACATTTGTAAACTAGAGGCAGTGGGTCAGGTTATTTTCTCTAACACAGTCACACCAAGCTCTCAGTCTCATTGGCAGGCTTCTGAATTCACAACTAACTCCAGGTTTGCCCACCTTCCCAAAGGCAACATAGACCTTCCCTCTGCACCACAGGCTGCAGTTTCACAGAGCTTCATGGTGAGTGAGACGCAGGTCATGAGTAGAAAGTAACTGGATTTTAACACAGGAAGTCCAAAGTGCCACTCTGGAGCGATAACCTCTTGTTATGTCCAAGTGTGCCTCTGAGTCTAATGGCATTACTTCCCCTTAAGGAAGCTCATCTAGTTTCCACTGAAAACCACATAGACCCAGGGGAGAGAGGAAAGGAGACCCCTTTCCAGCTGCCTTAACAGCTCCATTCTCACGGGCTGCAGATTCAGGGATGAGAGAGTTCCCTGGGCTCAGAGCTGGTCAATCAAAATAGTGGCGAGCAGTCAGGAGGGGCCGAGACTCAACTGCTATGGTATAGAGAGACCAGCACAAATGGATTCACTGGGGCTCTGTCCAAAGAGGAAACATTTGAGAAAGACTTCGGGATGACAAGGTAGCACCTGTGTCTCAGTCTTCCTGTGTCCTGAGCCCAAAAGCAGAAGCAGTTAACTTCAGTGTTCCCAGAAAATAAGAGGTAACTCTAATGAGGCACCAGACTAGTGCGCAAGCCCCACAGGGATTTCTGCTTCTGTTCTCCAGCCACAGGTGTGATATAATAATAGGAAAGACTGGAAGATTCTGTTTAACTCACATTTTAGGGTCAATTCCAGTTTCATTTTTAGAGTGACTATTTTTTAACTACAAAAATAGTACATTTCATTGTAGGAAAGACAATAAATAAAAGATAAAAATTTTTTAAATCACTCATGATTTTAAGACTCAGAAATATCTCATTAATATTTTTGAGAATATTCTTCCAGTGAGTATATATGTATATGTGTGCATAAATATTTGCACATATAAGTATATATATATTTGTCTCCATGTATTTTTCTCCATTATCCTAAAATGGAACCATGCTATACATATTATCTTGTAACCCTCTTTTTTTTTACTTAACAGTATACCAGAGACATTTTCCCATGTCATTAAAAATGCTCCAACATTGTTTTTAGTGAACGCTAAGTATTCAAAAACAAATTTTACTTACAAACATACTTGCATCAATCTAAGCTCTACTCTTGTTTGCCAGCCATTCACAGGACAGAACCAAGGGGCTGGTCAGGCATTACCACAGTCTGATGGACCCTGATATTTGGGGGAGCTACTGCTAAATACGTCTTCATAATTCTATACTTTAGACAGTGCTATTATCAAAGCATAAGGACATTAGAGATCTTTCATGTCAAGCAAGTAGTAATGATAATGTAAAACTTTTTTGCAGCTATCGTATGCCAGGCACTGTGCTAAGCAATTCCCATGCGTCATCTCATGTGATTTCATCAACACCCTTTAACATAGAACTGTTGCTTTCCTGACTTTTCCCATATGGAAACAGAGACTTAGAGAGTATGCAACAGACCTAGGGCTCAACTCTAGTTAATCTAGAGAAGGGGACATTGTGTGTAATTCATCTCACGCTTTCCCAATAATAATTTCTACTCTCTGAGAAATGAAAGAGTGACCCATGCTGCCATTAGCTCCTTATTCCATCACACAATCACAAGTTACTCAACAGTAAGTCATAAAGTGGGAGAAACTTGCATAATCCCTTACTTCTGTTAGTGAATGTGGTCTTTTATCTTGTGTTTTCAAGAAAATGATGAAAAAAAGTAAAATCCTTTGTTCCAAGTGACTTCAAAATTAGTCTCATGTGTAGATTTTGTGGTAGGATGATCTCCTTCACAAACTCATGCTGCCTTTTAGTGAGAGTGCTACCTCTCATATCTGGCCCCAAGCTCAGGGGAGGCAGGCAGGGTCAGCCTCTGCAGGGTAGGTAATTTACAGACAGTGACTGGATCCCATTTAACACTAGATAGTTTTTGCTTAAAGAATGATTTCTAGGTACTACAGAGAAATCTTACTTCTCTGGAATAAAAGTCACAACCTTAAATTTCTGAAAACATAACCCTTAACATTTGCTTCAATTATTATTTTTTCTTCTCCTGAAAGATACAGCATAAATTAGGACATAGACGATCAGATCAAGTAGCAGCCCTTAATCTGTAAATAATCTCTCTGTCTTCATGGCAATCAGGAAAACAGTGGGAAACAGCCGGTTTAAGATGAAAGTGACAATCTATTAGCATTCAGAGAGAAATGATTTCTCTCATCACCTTTACTGGAAGATGCTGTTGCTGTGGCAACTGGTCCCCACATTCATCCGGTATCCAATTGCTGAGATGACAAGGGAGCTGGTCAGGCTGAGAGAAGATCATTCACACTTTCCCTTTTAAGTGACAACCAATAAGATCTGTAAGGGAATTCCTTATAAAAAGCCAGCATTATTGCTTGACTAAGCTTCCCTAACTTGGGTCTTTGGTTAAAACTTAAGAGTTCTTCAGTTTAACTGAACTGATAAACATTTAACTTCATGAACAATGATATGCCTTAGGGACATTTTAAATGTTCTTTATTCTGGGCATTGCTATGTAAAGTAGGGGGAGGGCATGACATGTTCCTATGGAGTACAAGATGCTCTGGGCAGAGATATTCTGCAATTGGGCTTATGGCAGGTGTAGGGCCACAGCTGTCTTCTCACACCATGGCAGTCTTCAAGTGGAGGCTGAAATGCAGACCATGGGACTGTGTTTTACATTTTACCCCTCTGTCAGAAACTTATCTGTACTCTCAAGAAGCCCTGGACTCTTCACTTAAATAACAAATGAGGGTACCCATGAACTTTGTGGTAACTGGCTTGCTACAGTGTCACCCGCAGACTGCATTTCTCTCTTCGTCTGAAAACACTAATGGTTCTCATGGAGAAACAAGGTAGTACAGCTGAAATCATTTAGTTTTATTTCCTGAAGGAATTGGCTCCTCTTGGGTGACCACCTCAGCTGATTTTGGAGCACTTCATTACACCTGTAGTAAAAACAGAGGCTCTACATTTGCCATCCTGCTTAAATAATAAATGCATAACTTTTAAAAGTTTCATGTGAGGGCTTCCCTGGTGGTGCAGTGGTTGAGAGTCTGCCTGCCGATGCAGGGGACACGGGGTCGTGCCCCAGTCCGGGAAGATCCCACATGCCGCGGAGCAGCTGGGTCCATGAGCCATGGCTGCTGAGCCTGCGCGTCCAGAGCCTGTGCTCCGCAACGGGAGAGGCCACAATAGTGAGAGGCCCGCGTACCGCAAAAAAAAAAAAGAATGGTCAATAAAGTATTTACATGAGCAACTCAAAATCTAACAACAGAGAACTTGGTTAAATAAATTATGATTTAATCATATAAGATGGACCATACAACTACTGAAATAACAGAAAAGGTGAATATTATGGCCAATATATTAGATTTATAAGAACAGTAGGTTTAGTATAACTCATTGTTCTTAAAAAAATAGAAAAATTCTGGAAAATCGTACACTGTTATCTCTGTGGAGTAGAATTACAAATGTTTTATTTTTTCTTTCAATTTATCTGTATTTTCAAATTTTCTACATAACCAACTATAATTTTTGGTTATAGTATCTGAAATATCAAAACTATAAAAACCCCAAAGGTGACATCAGTTGGCTCTGTCCTATGTACTCAGCGATCAATTGCCTTGGCACTGCTTGCTCTGCTGTTGTTTGGTACATTAGAGTCTCTGTCGTTAGCAGAGAGAGGAACTCGGCAGCCCTGGGCAGGAAGGCCTCTGTGCTTCCTGTGCTTCACCAGGGATGGTGAACAGGCACTTGTTCTGCTCTCTAGGGTATGAAATGAGGTGGGGCAAGCCTGTAGAAATTACTCAAAGCCTCGTTACAAAAGGTTGGAATTTTGCCACTTCTGCATCAGATAGTTTTCCTTTTGAATATGATAATTTTATTTAATCTTAACAAACAAATTATTCTTCTTCTAAAACTGCCCAGGGCTGGCGCATGTTGGTTTAAAGAATCGGACAACATGAATGTTGGTTCTTCAGTGTCACCGGTTGCAAAAGGAATTCTCAAAATTGCAAATCCAGTAGAGGAAAACAAGCACCAGTATGTGGCACGTCAGGAAAGGAGGCATAGAACTCAGGCAAAAGAAATATGTAGGATGGCGTGTTCCAAAGGCTTTGGAAACAGTCAGTGTCAATGGTACAATGCATCTTTAAAAAGTGAAACCTTTCTCAATCTTGAATCAAAAGCTTTTTTTCCAATCAGCAAAACTTTCTCAAGCACCAGTCTCGTGCCAAACACTGTGCCGGGTCTTACAGAGTAAATTGATTATAAATGTGACTTAACCCAGAGAGGGGGACTAGTGGATTTACTATTGTGCTTAAGGGCTTCTGAAAAATAACAAAAATCCCAAAAGCATTGGGATTAGATAAAGGTGACATTATTTATTATTTGGCCTTAGTAAGATCAGGGTTTTTCTGCCTCTATGTCATATGATTTTGAAAAAGTTACTGAACTTCTCTAAACCTCAGAATGATGACGATAATGACATTTACTTAAGTGGTGTAGTGTTTGGAAAGTCAAAGGAGACAATGCATGCAAATTGTATTGACCATTGACCATTCTTGAATACAAATCTTCACATACTTGTTATTTACATAAGATAAATTCCTGCAAGTGAAATTGCCACATCCAAGGGTATATAAGTTTTTAAGGCTTTTGATACATATTTTCAAAATGTTTTCCAGAAAATTTAAATCAATTTACCCTTTTACCAACAGTGATTCAAAGTATCTTTTCTTTTTTTAATCAAAATCTTACATATCCCAGAGTCACATATAAATGCTCTTTGGTAGCCTGCATCGTTGCTTTGCTCTATTAACATCAGTAACCACAATTAGACAGTAAAAATGAGTTCTTGTGATAAATAAGTTGATGAAATATTCTGCCATTTTTCAAAGTGGGTGGATGTGGAGTCCAACACACACTGCCGCATCACACTTTCCCCCAGGGGCTGTCCAGTCCCAGCACAGTCACGGAAGGGGGCTCCAAGCAGGGCCAGCCTGTCTGTCATCATTCGTCTCAGGATAGTGGACTTTTGTGGGTCAAGGTGAGTTACAGTCAAAGGTACCATTCTGTTTTCAGAGGTCCTGTGAGCCAAGTTTATAGCAAGGGCCAGCCCAGGTTCATGGGAGTACCATGGAGGTTAGTAGATTCCTTCAGAGGCTATTTCAGACTCCTAGGAGAACACACCTTCCCTCAGCCCCTCAGAGGTCCTCTGAACTAGAGGAAATTAGCTCAGGTTGATGTCCCCAGAGCCCTACAGGGCCAGAGCAGCCCATCCCCATTCTGCTGTCAAGGCCTTTCCTCAACAGCAGACATTACTGGCTTTACACTAGATGGAGCTGATTCCCCTGATGGTGTATAAAGTAGCGATAACAGTTAAGAAGAGTCTCCATGCAAGCATACCTTCCTTAATAATTAAACTTCAAACTCCATTTTTGGGCAACAGAAAACTTACCTAATATTTCCATAGTGAATTACAAATTATATAAGTTATCCTTATTCATTCATTCATTCATAAAATAATTATTCCATGCAATAGAGGATGTTATTAAGAGTATGGCCCTGGAATCAAACTGCTTGGGTTCAAATCCCAGATTCAGCTCTTATTGCGTGATCTTACAGAAGTTATTTTTCCTTTTGTACCTCAGTTTTCTCATGTGTAAAATGGAGATAGTATGTTACAGTATTTCCATGATGATTAAGTGATATATTTGTTTAATTTACTTACTTAGAACTTACTTATATAAAACAATATCTGGGACCCAAAGCCTCAATGAATGCAGGCTAGTATCATTCCTTCTGTGTACTCAGGCACTGGTTGGAAACTGGAGAAACAAAGACGCACATCCCTTGGCTTCCAAAGGCTCCTAATCTATAGAGGAGAATGTGTAAACAAATCATAAGGCAGTGTGCTGAGTGTGGTACTGTAGAAATGAAGAAGGTACAACGGCATCACGAAGACAGACATATTTAACTCAGCCTGAGGATGCTGGAGAAAGAGTAAATATTCAGTTTTCTGGGAGTCTGAATCTTTAGGGTAAGTTAGAATTTGTCAAGCATTAAAGGAGAGGAAGAGGATTGGAGGCAGCAGATCGTACATGTGAACTCACGGGGAGGAGCAATGCAGGAGAGAATATCACAAAAGTCAGATGGGCTGTAGCGCAGGTTGGTAATGGGAGTGAGCGGAGCAGAGGCGGGGAAACAACATCAGAGATCAGTTCATGAAGTCCACCATATTTCATTCTACGAGTTCTAACTTTATCCTGTAAAGCCCCCCCTTTCTCTCAACCTCAAGCCCTAGGAGGATATGCCAAATGGTACCTCCAGCCTTAGAAGCATAGTTTACTCGACAACAGGTATGACAACTCACAGCATTATTTTCCTATTAAAATAAGCTCAGATATTGTGGGCTCAACTGTAAAACTTGCATAACTCTTCAAGGGATTTCAATGAAATTTGGAACTTATAGTGGAATGCTTAGGACAGGACCTCTAAGGCCCCCCAAAGCAGGCAATTATGCACCTCTGCCAGTCAGGCCCACCAGAGGAAAAAGGGGAACAGACAGCTTGTCTGTGAAAAGGAGAAGAAATTTGTGCCACGTCTCATGCAAACACAGCGTCGCACAAGTATTAGGGAACCACGGAAGGATCTGAAGGAGGGAAGAGTTATAAGTAGATTTATCTTGGGAAGCATCACTCTGGCTTCAGTGTACCTCTAGTAGTAATAGGAGCCGTAGTTAGTAGTAACAACAGAGGCAGAAAGGCCAGTAAGAAGGCTATTTTCGTAACCTGAATCTAAAATGTTAAGCTCCCCTTTTTGTTATTTTCAAATACTCTGTACTTTTCTTGTATACTATTTGGTACTTTATTCAGCCTCAATAAACTATAAACCCCTGGAAAGAATAAGCTATATATGTTATTCACTGCTACATCCAGATGCCTAGTACTATACCTGGTATATTCCAGCTACTCAATAAATGGTTGCTAAACCAATGAACAAACAAATGAAACTAAATGAAATTGCTACAGAATTATTTTAATAGGCCTAATATATTTTCTCTGGAATAGGCTAAAAAAAATATATCTAGCTACTCTGATGATCTGAAGTTCCTTTCTATTCCTAGAATTTAAATTCATAAAAATGATACTTGTTGAGTTCACCCCAAGTTTATTAATATTATTTGTTGGTTCTAAATGTATTATCCTTTTTAGAGATGAGGGGCTGAGAAGCTCAGAGAGAGGTTAAGTACCTTGCCAGGGTTATATATTCCATGAGGGAGAAAGAACTTGAACCTGGGCCTGGCTAGCCCAAGCCCATTCTCTTACCCACTGTGCTAGGATTTAGGCTGGATGGGCCGACGAGGGAAAGCTTTGCGGAAGTCAGGATGTTTAACCTGGTTCCTAACAGGAAGGTACATTTCCACACACTCGAGATAAAGGCTAGGAAATTCCAATTCCAGAAGGAAAACATGAGCAGAATCCATAGTCCAAAGAATTCTTAGTACCCCCAGGAGAAGAGTGAATCAACCAGCATGGCTTAGATACACAGAATTTGGAGAGAAAAGCAAGAGTTGAAGTGGGAAATCCAATTAGAAAAGTGGCTTAGAGCCAGATGTTGTCAGGCTAGTGCAGTCCAGGAGAGAAGCGAGCCCCTGCAGGTTTCTAAGCAGAGAGACGGCACAGCCTGAGCTGAATGATTTGCTTGGGGCCTGGGCTTTAAAGGTAGCTGTAGGAAAGCCAACTCCTTTGCTCATCAGTTTCCATACCTTTAAAAAAGCAGCATATATAATTCAGGTTCACTCATCAGCTTGCTAGGAAAGTAGTCCGGTTAATTATCACAACTTTACTGAAAACTAAGAGTGATCCAAAACGATAGCACTCATACTTATGACAGATTTTCCTTTCTCAACTGCATCAGTGGATTTAAAAAACAAAACTGCTCTTCTCTGCTGGCTTTCTCTGCTTCTGGCTTTTATGAATCTCATATTTACTTGAGGCCACGTCTTCTGCTAGTTCATGAAATCATACCCTGGATGGATGCATCATTGGTCCCCTCAACAGAAGACTAGAAAAAGATGCATCTGGACTTTTGGTTTCTATCCAACATTAGATTCATCTTGGCTCAGGGTTCACAATTTGTTGTGGATCTTGGGGGGAAAGTTGGAAGCCTGCTTCTGGTTCTCTAGGTCTTATGGAGTCAAGTGACATTTGATGGGGAGGTGTGGGGAGATATTTGGTTCCTTCCACCTTACTCTTCTCCCCCTTCTCCTTATGTTAGACATTCATAAAGTTTGCCTGGAAGGAGACTGCAAGCCCAAAATAGCATGCATTTGAGTGAGGTCTGGAACACAGAACCGCAGTGCAGGCAAATGGCAACCACCCCCAGCCCAGCCCTGAGGATTTCAACATTCACATTCCTGTGTCTGCACATATATGATGCAGTGATGTCCTAAACATCAAATGTAAGCTGTGGAAACAATAAGGAAAACACTCCTTGTGTATTCTAAAACATGCTAATTGAAACCAGACTTTGAATCCTCATTTCTTCTAAATCCAGGTGAAAGTTCCTTACCCTTAGAAAGAAATGAATGTGAGCAAAGTGTTTCTCTTAGACTTGGAAAATATCGCTCAGAATCAGCTACATCTTGTCTGTTTGAATCCCCACATCCACAGATTTTCTTTCCCTCTTTCACGGTTTCTACATCCCTCACTGCACTGACTGCCCTGCCCCATTCCTACTCCCAGTTGTATGACCTGCAGGAACACACGAGGTATTTCCTTGTGAGCTGGGCTTTTGATAATGCTAAACTGTTTAGGTTGGAGCTGTGGCCTGACTTTGTCAAAAGCCATATGGTGCTGAGACAAAACTGGGGAGAAGAGACACAGCCAAGATCTGCAAGATCTGTGACTAACCAAAGCTGTGAGTTTAATAAGGAAAGAAGAGATTAAGGGAGTTCTGGCTTTTTGGCAAAAACCCCAGTTGAACACAGGAATGCCCAGAGGCAAAAGCAACTCAACCTACAATAAATTAATAAAACTGCCTATTGATTCCAGCTTTGTTGTCAACACAGTAGACTGAAGCCACTTCTCAACTTCCAGGACATAAGTGCTCTCAGGCCTCCCAATTTTACACTTAGGTATACACCCAGACTCCAGGGATCACATAGGATGAATTGCTCTCCGGGTGTCTCTTTCTCAGTGGTGTACTAAACTTGAAGCATTTACAGCGACGTTCCCTTTCTTTTGTGAAAGAATTTTATACATTCTTCCTAAGAGAGTGACCACTGTTTCAGTAGGTTAGTCAATATAAAATTATATTATGAATAAAAAGAGCTATATAGCTTTCACTCGAAATAAATAGGAAAGGAAAATATTCTCTATTTTCCCTTAAAATTTTCCCATAAATGAAAAAGTAAAATATTATCTTCCACAAGTTAACATCCACAAAAGTCATTCATCCTCCTTGACCCAACCATCACACAGAATCAAAACATGCTTATTCAAATGGAATTGCTATTCAAAGATTCCTGACATGGAGCTAGTCTTGTACTGTAACTTCAGAATATTCTATTTCTATCTTTTAAAAAATACTTTAATGACTTTGAAAGACAGAGAAAGTGAGAAAAACTAGTTGTACTTAAAAATAAGTAAGTTGATTGCATTTATATCAAGGCAAAGCAAATAGAGCCCTATTAGTTTTGAATGCCCCTAAATAAATCACTGCACTGGAAAGAATTAGAAATGGATAACTGCATACTGGGTAAGTTTATTACATGGGTTGTTACACGTATAATAAAGTCAGGAAGCATGAACTGGCCTCCTACTTTGGTAAGGGTAGGGAGTTAAAAATAATTTACAGCAAATATGCCAATCTAAGACTCAAAGCAGTGGTAATACCAGCTAACACAGAGGGAGAGGGAGAGGAAAAGAGTGATCGCATAAGTACTTCTGAACAAGAGATCTAAACACCTGAGAGGGAATGTAGGCACTCCAGAAACAGCAGGAGAAAGGGTGACTGTGAAAGTTTAGGTGGGCTAAGTGTTGCTTTTTCCCCCTGATTCCCTCAGCTATCTGGAAGGTATGCACGGTCAGCAGCAGATGGGCACTCTGAAGGAGAGATACTGGATAAAGCTGACAACCGAAGCAGGATGACAAAGGGAAGGAACAAAGAAGGGTAGAGTGGCTCAGGAAGAAGCCAAGCAGAATAGGCTAGTTGGTAGATTTTGTTTCCCATTGAGGCTTCAGCAGAAGATAAGAAAAGCCAAGCCGGGCTTCCCTGGTGGCGCAGTGGTTGGGGATCTGCCTGCCAATGCAGGGGACACGGGTTCAAGCCCTGGTCTGGGAAGATCCCACATGCTGAGGAGCAGCTAAGCCCGTACGCCACAACTACTGAGCCTGCGCTCTAGAGCCCGTGTGCCACAGCTACTGAAGCCCATGTGCCTAGAGCCCATGCTCTGCAACAAGAGAAGCCATCGCAATGAGAAGCCCGTGCATTGCAACGAAGAGTAGCCCCCGCTCACCACAACTAGAGAAAGCCCGTGCACAGCAACAAAAGACCCAACACAGCCTAAATAAATAAATTTATTTAAAAAAAAAAAGAAAAAGAAAAGCCAAGCCATTTCAGTAAAGGGAAGACAGCAGGAAGGCCTTTTGGGGGAGATTTGTGGTGTAGATCTACTCAACATTGATGAGAGCAGCTCCCCAGAAAGAGATAGTGAGGTAGGAACTCCAGTTATTAATGGAATCAGGATGAACTCAAGGGGTGTCATTTGTAATCATGTACATTCCAGGAAATAGAAGAGCTTCAAATCATCAACATAACTAGATTATTTAAAGCCTATTTCAGAGAAAAAGACTGAGTTTACAAAAATAATTTTTGTGGCAATTCTGCTTAGCAGGCCAAGGCTAAAGATCTCGTTCTTCAAAACTGATAACGAAAATAAGCAATCGGTGCCCAGGTAAAAGGACATCGTGAAGTTTTAACAGTTGTGGGGAAAGAAACAACACATTTGAAATGTATATATGGAGAATACACATGAGAAAAAAGTATTGCAAGAGGGGTGGGATTAAATCCTCACGATACACTTTTCAATTAGAAATGGGAAAAGTATGATGAGACAGCTAAAGGCGTGACAGAAGGACGAATGGAAGATGGATGCATGGATGGATGGGTAAGTAGGTCAACTAATTAATGGATAAATCCAAAAGATAAAGCAATGTGCAGAAAAATCTATTTAGGTATATTAAGAGAATAAGTCCTAGTTTTGCATCCTGTTAAAATTGAACTTTATACAATCTTTGTAAGGACAAAACTAAAACATATTTATGCAAACGGTCCAATTCACATCAAAATGAGATGAGGCCTACACAGCTGGGCCACTTAAAGTGAATGAACAACTGAGCCAGCAACATCTGCCAAGATGCATTTAGAGAAGGGCTCCAGAGGCTGTAAAAAGAGAAGGCAGAGAAGAGGCTTCCAGAAGAAAATGAGAAAAATAGAGGAGGTGAATTTAGGGTTTAGGAATGACAGTAGAGGTATCAGAGAGTGAAACAGGTGGAATAATAAGAAACAAATAAATGCAAGGGAAAAAACTAGCAGGAATTACAGAGTTCAGGAAACAAAAACGAGATGCAAGAATACATATCGTAGAAGTGAGGGTTTTTTTTTAGTTTTTATTTTATATTGGAGTACAGTTGACTGAAGACATGTCAGCATGTGGACCAGAGAAGGCACCGGCTGCCAGCCTCCCTGTGAAGCCTTTGCATGTGCTGATGTGCTGATCCACCCAGCTGCAGGGTCTGGCCTTCAGCCTTGCAGGTTCAATAGCACAAGGACTGGGTCCAGAGCCCCAGCTCACAGAGATACGTAAACCAGAATGTCGATGTATATACACACAAGTACACTCTTCCCCACAGGCTGACTCTGGGGGTTGAGGGGGAGCAGATAACAACTGGAGACTACTTGGTGAAGATGGCATTGACACAAGAGAAGTTCTGGTGCATAGAGATTAAAAGCCTAGACAGCACATAAGGGTTTGACACTTGCTGGCGATGTGGCCTTAGGCATGTGATTTAATCTCTCAGTGTCTCAATTTTCTCATGTACAAAATGGGACATTCCAGTTATCTATTCATATGTAACAAATCACTCCAAAATTTAGCAGCTTAACACAAGTCTTAAAAGTGTCCTAAAAGTTCTACTAGGCACTGCCTTAGATGTCTCTGAAGTATTTTTTTTTTTGATGTGGATCATTTTTTTAAAGTCTTTATTGAATTTGTTACAATATTGCTTCTGTTTTATGTTTTGGTTTTTTGGCCGTGAGGCATGTGGGATCCTAGTTCCCCAACCAGGGATCGAACCCACACCCCCTGCATTGGAAGTCGAAGTCTTAACCACTGGACCGCCAGGGAAGTCCCAGATGTCTCTGAAGTCTTAAAAAAGGATCTGATGATCCCATTCTGATTTGACCTTTGGCCTGAGGCTCTTTCTTAATTTGAGAATTGTATGCCACCTGGAAAAGCTAGGAGAGAAACAGCTTTGTCTTCAAATTCAGCAAGTCCTGCTTCTTTATATTTAATATTTCATTCTTTAGCTCCTCTATCTCCTCTCAATTTTTACCATAGACAGTGAGACAAAACCAGGCAGCACTTTTAATATTCTTCCTGAAAAATCTCCTTAGCTAGAAGCTTCGTTAGGTACACTTCCTATTTTCCACACTATTTCAGGCAACAATGCTACAAACTTTCCACCACTACATAACAAGGATACCCTTTCTTCCAGCTTCCAATAACATTTCCTTAATTTCCTTTCTGCTCTCACCAGAAGCTCCCTCCACGTCCTATGGGCTTCTGCTAACACTCGCCTAGAAGCCTAGCTACTACCTTCTACCCTCTGCCTGGTTTCAAACACGTGTTTTAGATTTTGATATACAGCACCCCACCTCCAGGTACCAAAATCATTTTGGTTTCTTACGAATCAACTTATAATTTACTCCATTAATAACTATGTCCTTATATATGGTTGTTGTAAAGATCAATTTACTTAATGTCTATAATGTGCTGATGGCACGTAATAAGAACTCTGCTACCTAAATGTTTGTAATGTGTGTTTGAGGTAACGCTTGAGAATATCTGATAGCACTGTAGAAGACAGAAAGACAATTGGGATGCATGATACATATATATATTAAGCATATACAGCTAACCCTTGAACAACACAGGGGTTAGGGACTCCAACCCTCCACAAAGTCAAGAATCTGCCTAAAACTCATTGTCAGCTCTCCATATACTTGGTTCCTCTATATCTGTGGTTCTGCATGCGAGGATTCGACCAACCACGGATCGTGTAGTACTGTTGCACTTATTGTTGAAAAAATCCGTGAATAAGTAGACCCACTCAGTTCAAACCTGTGTTGTTCAAGGGTCAACTGTATACATATATGTACATCAGTAACCTGGATGATGTATTTAGACACAGAAAGTATAAGTTGAACATAATGAGTGTTCAGTATGCTTTACTTATATATTTTTTTAACATCTTTATTGGAGTATAATTGATTTACAATGGTGTGTTAGTGTCTGCTTTATAACAAAGTGAATCAGCTATACATATACATATATCCCCATATCTCCTTCCTCTTGCATCTTTTTCTTATATTTTCTAAATAAAAAGAAAAAATAGGATGGAAGGACCAAGTAACAATAATATTCTTGATACATTAAAACATGAGATACATGAGACACTCAGTGTTCTTGAGGGCTAATCTGACCGACCCACTGCTGACATCCGTCCTGGCCCCTAGTGCCCTGCTCCCATAGCTGCTCAGCAGGCTAACTGACAAGCTACAGTTGTGTCGCTCCAATAAAACAGGTGCTTGTTGTTGAGCCCAGACACCGTCTGTCTGATTGGACATTCAAACCTCAACTCTGTTCCTTATAACCACACCATTAGTGGAGAAGGTTAATGTGGCAGAGAGGTAGACAGTCATGTGACCGTTGTATAACCTGGGAATCTAGTAATGTGGTCTTCCCACCACCCTCACACACTAGGTGTGTTAATCATCCCATTTCTTTCCCATTGCGTTGTGGATTGAACTGTGTCCCGCCCCCCCACCAAAATATCTAACCCCAGATACCTGTGAATGTGACCTTTTCTTGGAAATAGGGTCTTTGCCTATGTAATCACGTTAAAATTAAGATGGACCCTAAGTCTAATCAGTAATGTCCTTATAAAAAGGACACACAGACACACACACAGAGGGAGAACGTCATATGTTCTCCCGGGGGCAGAGATTAGAGTGATGCCTCTATAAGCCAAGGAACACTAAGGATTGTCCGCAACCAACAGAAGCTAGGAAAAGGCAAGGAAGGCTCCTCCTCTAGAGTCTTCAGAGGGAATATGGCCCCGCCAACACCTTGATTTCAGACTTTTAGACTCCAGAAGTATGAAAGAATAAATGTCTGTTGTTTAAAGCCACCCAGTATATAGTACTCTGTCATGGCAGCCCTAGGAAACTCAGATACCTTGCTTCTTGCTGTGAGTTTTAAATTGGTCGATAAAAGCAAATCAGGTTATTAGAGTGTCTTAATTTGGTCTGTGAGCCTCTCTGTTCTGTGACCCCTGGTAGAGCCATGTGGTAGTGAACGAGGGGCTGCCATTGCAGCAGGTTATTTCCCATATGCCAAGACAGATACAGCCATGCCTGCCTTGGAGAGTACTTGGTGGGGCACTGCCAGCTTCTGGCCCCTGGATTTTTCATGTTCAGTCCTCTAGGTGACTGGTTTTCAACTCTTAGCGTCACCTGGAGAGCTTCTTTATTTATTTTTTATTATGATATAGTTGAGATATAACTTTGTGTACATTAAGGTGTACAATACATTGATTTGATACACTTGTTAGTTAACAGCTCCTCACCTCACATAATTACCATTTCTTTTTTGTGGTGAGAGCACATAAGATCTACTCTCTTAGTGGCTTTCAAGTATACAATCCAGTACCGTTAACTATAATCACTATGCTGTACATTAGATCCCCAGAACTTACTCATTTATAACTGGAAGTTCGTGCACTTTGACCAACATCACCTCATTTCCCCCCACTCCCAACCCCTGGTAACGAGTCTACTCTGCTTCTCTGAGTTTGGTTTTTTTAGATTTTGCATGTAACTGGGATCATACAGTATTTGTCTTTGTCTGTCTGACTTATTTTACTTAGCATATGCCTTCAAGTTTCATCCATGTTGTCACAAATGACAGGATTTCCTTTTTTCTCATGGCTGAATAATATTCCCTTGTCTATGTAGTCCACATCTTCTTTATCCCTTCATCCACTGACAAATGCTTAGTCTGTTTCCATGTCTTGGCTATTGTGAATAATGCTACCGTGAACATGGGAGTGCAGCTACCTCTTCAAGATTGTGATATCATTTCAGTTGGTTACATGTCCAGAAGTGGGATTTCTGAATCACATGGTAGTTCTATTTATTTTTTTTTTGAGGAACCTCCACACTGCTTTCCATAGTGGCTGCACCACTTTATACTTCCACCAACAGTACACAAGTGTTTCCTTTTCTTGAGGAGCTTATTTAAGTGTATGTTTCCTCCCCCCAAACTCACACATACACATTAAGGTTCCGACTCAGTAGCGGTTGCAGACATTCCTGGTGCTCGCCCATGTATCTGATTCCCCCCTCCTTCCTGGCAAAAGGGAGACCACACTTACTAACTCCTTTGGAACTGGGCAGGGCTACAGGTCTCGTTCTAGACCATGAATTTGGTTAAAAGTGACACGAGCCACTTATTTAGGCAAAGGCAGTGAGAAACCCGTGTATTTCTCCATTTGCTCCTCTTTCCCTGCTGCCACAAATGTAGAGTCCTTATTTGAGGTGGAGGGACTCAAGATTAAAGCAACCTGGACAGATGAGTCACTGAGTCGGGGAAGGCTGTTCTGAAGAGTTGGCGGACGTGCCTCTGTGTTTGGGGGAGCAAGGACTGAACTTTTGTTATATTGAACCAGAAAAATTTGGTGGTTGTTTGTTATCACGGCAGAACCTATCCAGTCTGACTAGTAGATCTGAGGTGGGGTACAGAAATAAATACCTCAAGGTTTATTTTCTCTGTTTTGTAGGTCCACGGACCACATTTTGAGAAACATTCTCTTCCGCTAATCACTCACCATCTTCTACTCAGTTTTTCCAGACCGAGGACAACACAGTCTAAGCGTTCTCTTAAAATCACGCTGCAAACCAGCTTTCCTTCACTTCCTTTCAGCTCATTTCCATACACATTTTGCTTGCTCTCCAAAGCAGGTATTCATGGTCTTTGTTTGTGCAACTGTTTGAACATTTTGGTTAATTTCTTTTAATCTGATTATTATTTTATTAGGACTACAATACTGCTACTCCCAGATGGTAAAAAGAACATGCTCACCAAGGAGGAAATAAAGGAAGCATCCAGAAGAAGTAATAGAAGGTCAATGCAGGAAAAAATTATACCATCATAGAAAGAAAGAAGTAACTAGAAAAACTTGCTAAGAGTGTAGGTCTTACGTTAAGTGTTCTTATCACAGGATAATAATAATAATAATACATAGAGTGAGTGGAAGTGATGGATATGTTTGTAGCATAGACTGTCGGGATGGTTTTATGGGTGTATATTTGTCTCCAAACTCATCAAGTTGTATACGCTAAGTATGTGCAGCTTTTGGTATGCCAATCGTACCTCCATAAAGTGGGGGGTTTTTTTGAGTAAAATAAAACTTGGCAGGTGGAAGGTAAGATGCAAAGAATCGAAGAGGGGAAAAAAGGACAAAAAATAACGCAAAGAACAACCTAAAGTAACAAATTAAATCCAAGTTATGGAATGTAAATCCAGAAGGCCGTTAATAACACAGTCATGACAACACTAAACTGCAGCTCCCATTTATGGAGCATCTGCCAAAGCCGTGTATTGTGCTATGCATTTTTATTGCATTTCCTCTCATCCTTACAAAGACCACAGGGTAAATTTTCTTACCACTGAGATGAAAACAACAGGCTGGAAGACATTCAGTGTTTTATTAAGGGTCACATAGGATAGTAAATGGCAGAGCCAGGCATTATTCTAGCCAACATACGATGAGACTGGAGGGCAGGTTTCTTTCTTTTATTCTCTTTTTTAAACATACAATCTGGAAGCTTAAAAGATGAGACTTGTGTGAGAATACGCATTGTCATGAGGATGAACTGGGAAGGGGAAGAGAGAAAAGTACTGACGTTTATTTCCTACATGTAACACTAAGAGCGGCAGCAGCAAGAAGCAATTTCAAATGAGACTTTGGAAAAGGTGATGGTACTGGAAGTAAATCAAAGTGACTCAAAACTACAAATATTTAGAATCCCTCAATAAAAAGAAATAACTTAAAGTTTACTTATTTAGCACACATGCTAATGGTCCCCCCAAAAGGCACTGCGCCAGGAATGCTTAAGAGCTAGGAAAGGGATAGAGCTACTTTCTTAATGATAAGGAAATAACTGAAAATAATTTATCAAAATGAGGGATATTTCACAGAGGTAGATGGCAGGAGATCAAATTTTCTTCAAACAAGAAGAAATAAATATGTAAGAGGAATTGTCAAGCTGATGAAAGGCCTTCTAGCTTTGGAAAGGATAAGAGAATGGCGGGACATGTTTAAAAAATGATACAAAGAAAACTCAAAGGAAGGAAGAAAGCCAAAGTCTTTCTAAAAAACAAATAAATGCTCCCAGCTGTGGTAATGGCTAATGAAAGGCACGAAGAAAGGGGGAAAAGAATGGAAACTGAAGCCAAAAACAAATAAATGAACGAATGAGAAACGTTTGAGACAAAGTCAAGGTAACTGAGAGAAGAAAAGGAGATGAAGAAAGATTGAAATTCCTTCTAAGGGAGATTTCAGTGTTCAAAAAGCAGGGAAAGTGGTGATGGCTTAAAAGAGAGGCAATAAGGGGCCAAAGTTAGGAGGCTGGGTTTAGAAGTTAGACACGTGGGGTTTTCGTCCCAACCTCGTGGCTTAAGCCAAATTGCTTTTCTTACTTTCTTTTTTTATGGAACTTTCTTAACCCCTCTGTGCCTCTGTTTCTTTTTATGTATAAAACTGGAAGAAAGGGAGATTTTTATACTTGTGTTACCTTCTCTAGCCTGGGCTGTTATGAGGAATAAAATGAGATGCTAAGTATGAAGCTTTTAACGTAAGGCCTGCTCATTGGGAAGAGTCAAGAGATGTCCACGATGATGATTAATTATTTATGATAACCTCAAAAGATAAACACAAGCAAATAGCACTGGAAGAGAAACTGCAGCTAGAACACAGGATGTCTTCGAGGAACGATTTCAAGGGCAAAGCAAAAATGCACATAAGGATGTGGACTAATGGTTGCGAATCAATAAAAGTAAGGACAGCCCTCAATTTATTTAACAAATACAGCTCAAAAAGTGAGTTACCCTGTTGAATTGTTTTTGAAGGGAAATGATGCCTGGGTCTAGCAGACTCACTGCTGGGTTCTCGTAAGACAATTGAGAATGTCCAGGATCCTGCCTTCAGTGAAAAATGAGAGAAGACTGAAATGAGGGTCACAATAAAATAATGAAATAACAGCTACTGGAGGAAAGAGGAAACATATGAACAATTTGAGGTCATATCCTAAACGCCATCAGTAAAGTGTAGTTAAATAAATTATGGAACATCGATACCCTGAGCAACTGCTAAAAACAGTGTAATGCTTCTATATGGGCTGACTTGGAGAAGCCCTTTATATTGTGTATAGCAATAAAGTGCAGGACATTGTGCATATTAAATTGCCCTATTTTATGAGAATACTTTATATGATTATACGCACATAAATGAACCAGGTACACAACAAAGAGTCTGGGAAATGAGGCCATGGTGTAGGAGGAATTTTTCCTTTTTTTATTATTTACTCAGAGGAAGGCAAAATGGCATACTGGTTTAAAACCCAGGGTCTGCAGGTCTGGCAATTAAGTAACCTTGGGCAAGTTACTTAACCCCTCTGTGCCTAGTTTATTCATCTGTAAATGAGGATGCTAGGGGGTTGGGTCAAGATGGTGGAGTAAGGACATGGAGCTCACCTCCTCCCACAAACACATAGAAAACACATCTACACGTGGAATAATTTTCACTTGAAACTAACTGGAAACTGGCAAAAGGACTCCTGTACAACCAAGGCTGTAAGAAAGATACACAGGGGCTTCCCTGGTGGCGCAGTGGTTGGGAGTCCGCCTGCCGATGCAGGGGACACAGGTTCGTGCCCCGGTCCAGGAAGATCCCACGTGCCGCGGAGCAGCTAGGCCCGTGAGCCATGGCCGCTGAGCCTGCGCGTCCAGAGCCTGTGCTCCGCAGCGGGTGAGGCCACAACAGTGAGAGGCCCGCATACCGCAAAAAAAAAAAAAAAAAAAGAAGGAAACACAGATAATCAGGTAGGAAGGGAAGAAAAGCGACTGGGTCAGGACCTGTGCCCCTGGGAGGATTCAGAGGAAAAGGGAGACTACATGGGTGACACCTGCCCTGGGGAGTGATGATTCAAGCCACAGGTTGGACACTCCAGTCCTGGGGTCCTATGTAGGGGAGATGAGTCTCCTTGGCTGGTTGGAGGACCGCTGGGACTGATCGAAGGACTGTGGGAAGCCTGGGCTCTGCTCATGAGGAGCACGCACATACAGGCTGGCCCATGAAACAGGGCAGAGAGAGGTCTGCTCTATGGCTGCCAGGTTTCCTGTGACCATCTCAATGTGTCCCGGCCTGAGCAGAGCAAGTACTCCAGCCTCACTCACTCCACTTCACAGAGCAGGACTGGATCTGGGGTGGCCAAGACACAGAAAAAGATTTGACCATGGGACACAAAGGTCACCTGGTCTGAGGTGGGGAGCCTGGGTGGGGCTGTGGCATCCACTGTTGGTGCTTACTCAAGCAGCCGAGATCTCTGATGGCAGCTGGTACACAACAGCTTACCCCCAATACACACCAAAAGACCACGCAGGACCCACCTGCCCTGAGGAGTGATTCCACAACAGGGAGGGCAGCAGAGGCTGAGGACAGTGATCAGCTGTGAGGGACAAAGGGGACTTGCACCCAAGGCTGCATCAAAGTGGAGCCCTGGGCACCTGCACAGGCAGCACATCAGAACTCCGGCTGCAGGTGACACAAGCTGAGAGCCCACATGGGCCCCACTTGCTTCAGTACTCCCCGCCTCCAGAGCAAGGGTCCCAGTGATGCAGGAAGGTGGAAAAGCACACACTTAAAGGGAACAGAGTCAGCTCAGACTCAACCCTCAGAACTTCTGCTCCAGCAACATGGGATTAGACCTCACCCCCGACAGGGCAGGGATGGCCACTGGACAGAAGGGAGGCCCTGCCTCACACCAGTGCCAGCTCTAGCCCCTCCATCTCCAGCTCCACCCTTTACCAAGGTGAAAGCTGCCAGCACACCCTGAGAAAAAAAGGTACTTGTGTCCACATCGCATACAGGTCTCTCACCAAAGATACTGGGCACTCGCAGTCTGTATAGGGACGCTCCCACATAAGATCATCCCTTCAAGACTGCAATAGGTAACTGTTTCACCTAAATTCACAGAGGCAGAAAAAGTTAAGAAAAATGAAAAGGCAGAGGAACTACTCTCAACTGAAAGAGGAAGAAACCCCTGAAAAAATAAATAATGAAACAGAAATTGAAAATTTACCAGATAAAGAACTCAAAGCATTGGTAATAAAAATGTTAATTGAACTAGGGAAAAGAATTGATGTACACAGTAAACACTTTAACAATGAACTTGAAAATATAAAAAAGACGCAATCAGAAATGAAAAATTCAATAGCTGAAATAAGAAAACACACTAGAAGGAATGAATAGCAGACTAAGTGATACGGAGAATGTAGAAGTGATCTGGAAGCTAGAATAATGGAAATCACCCAATCAGAACAGCAAAATAAAAGATGAATTTTAAAAATGAAAACAATTTAAGAGGTCTCTGTGATAACATTAAGCATACCAACACTCACATTATGGGGTTTCCAGAAGGAGAAGAGAGAGAGAAGGGGATTGAAAATTTATTTGAGGAAATTATGGTTGAAAACTTCCCAAACCTGAAAAAAGAAATGGATATCCAGGGACAGGAAGCACAGAGTGTCCCAAACAAGATGAACCCAAATAGACTCACACCAAGACATACCATAATTAAAATGGCAAAAGTTTAAGATAAAGAGAGATTCCTAAAGGTAGGAAGAGAAAAACAAAGAGTTCAAATACAACGGAATCCCCATAAGGCTATCAACTGATGTCTCTGCAGAAACTTTGCAGGCCATAAGGGAGTGGCATGATACATTCAAAGTGCTGAAAGGGAAAAACCTGCAACCTAGGGTACTCTACCCAGCAAGATTATCATTTAGAATATAAGAATAGACAAAGAACTTCTCAGATAAACAAAAACTAAAAGAGTTAATCAATAATAAACCTACCCTAAAAAAAATTAAAGGGTCTTTTCTAAGTGAAAAAAATGGAAGAATCTATAGGAAAGAGAAAATCCCACTAGGAAAGGCAAATATATACTAAGGACTAAGGATCAACCACTTAAATAAGCCAGTACAAAAATTAAAAGACAAAAAGTTGTAAAAACAACTATAACTATAATAAACAGTTAAGAGATAAGCATGAAGATATAAAATATGATATCAAAAACACAAAATGTTGAGGAGGGGAGTAAAAAAATGTAGATCTTTCAGAATGAGCTTGAATTTAAATGACTACCAGTTTACAACAAGGATATAGTTATAGGTTAACATATATGAACCCCATGGTAAGCACCAGTCAAAAACCTACAATAGATACACAAAAAATAAAAAGAAAGGAACACAAACATACTACTAAAGAAAATCATCAAACCACAAGGGAAGAAACAAAACGAAGAAATGAACAGAGAAAAACTACAAAAACAATTGGAAACAAGTAATAAAATGACAATAAGTACATACCTATCAATAATTACTTTAAGTGTCCATGGACTAAGTGCTTCAATCAAAAGACATAAGATGGCTGATTGGACAAAGACCAAGACCCCTCAATATGCTGCCTACAAGAGTCACTACAGTGTTAAAGACACACACAGACTGAAAGTGAGGGAATGGAAAAAGATATTTAATGCAAATGGAAATGACAAGAGCGTGGGGGTAGCAATATTCATATCCGACAAAATAGACTTTAAAACAAAGGCTATAACGAGAGACAGAGGCATTATATAATGATAAAGGGATCAGTACAACAAGAAGATACTACCCTTATTAACATATATGCACCCAATACAGGAGCACCTAAATATAAAAAGCTGAAAGCTCTATATATATAAAGCTAAACTATATAAATACTAAAAGACATAAAGGGGAAATTGACAATAATACAATAATAGTAGGGGACTTTAACACCCCACTTACTTCTACAGATGGATCATCCAGATAAAAAAAATAAGGCAACTGTGAATTAAATGATGCCATAGACCAGTTGGACTTAATAGATATCTACAGAACAGTACACCCATAAACAGAAGGAAGGAAACAATGAAGATTAGAGAGGAAATAAATAAAATAGAGATTATAAAAAAACAACAGAAAAGATCAATGAAACCAAGAGCTGTTTTTTTTAAAACATAAATAAGATTGATTAACTTTTAGCCAGGCTCACTAAGAAGAGAGGACCCAGATGAACAAAATAAGAAATAGAAGAGGAGAAATAACAAGCAATACCAAAGAGATACAAAAATAATAAGAAAATACTATGAGCAGTTATATGCCAACAAGTTGGACAATCTAGAAGAAATGGACAAATTTCTAGAAACATACAACCTGCCAAGACTGAATGAAGAAGAAACAGACCATATGAACAGATGAATCACTAGTGGTGAAATTGAACCTGTAAGAAAAAAAAAAAAAATCCAGGACCAGATGGCTTCACAGGGGAATTCTACCAAATGCATAAGGAAGAACTAATACCTATCCTTCTCAAACTATTCCAAAAAATTCAAAAGGACAGTACACTGCCAAATTCATTCTACAAAGCCATCTGATACCAAAGCCAGAAAATGCACTACCAAAAGGGAAAATAACAGGCCAATATCTTTGATGAACATATATGCAAAAATCCTCAACAAAATATTAGTAAACTAAATCCAACAATATTTGAAAGGGATCATACACCACGATCAAGTTGGATTTCTTCCAGTGACATGAGGATGATTCAACATTCACAAATCAATCAATGTGATACACCACATTAACAAAAGGAAGGATAACAATCACATGATCATCTCAATCGATGCAGAAAAAACAGTTGACAAATTCAACCCCAATTCATGATAAAAACTCTCATCAAAATTGGTATAGAGGGAACATATCTCAACATACTAAAGACCATTTATGACAAACTCACAGTTAACATTATACTCAACAGTGAAAAGCTGACAGCCTTTCCTCTAAATTCAGGAACACGACAAGGATGCCCACTCTTGCCACTTCTATCTAACATAGTATTGGAAGTCCTAGCCACAGCAATCAAACAAGAAAAAGAAAGAAAATGCATTCAGATTGGAAAGGAAGCAGTAAAACTGTCACTACTTGCACATGACATGATACTTTATATAGAAAATTCTAAAGTCTCTGCCCCAAAACCTTTAGAACTAATAAATGAATCTGGCAAAGTGGCAGGATACAAGATTAATATACAGAAATCTGCTGCATTTCTATACACTAATACAAACTATCAGAAGGAGAAAGATTTCTTTTAATCCCTTTTAAAACCACATCAAAAATAATAAAATACCTAGGAATAAACTTAACCAAGGAGGTGAAAAGACCTATCATCTGAAAACTAGAAAATACTGATGAAGGAAACTGAAAATGATATGAAGAATTAAGATATCCCATGTTCTTGGATTCAAAGAATTAGTGTTGTTTAGATGGCCATACAAAGCAATCTACAGATTTAATGCAATTCCTATCAAAATACCCCTGATATTTTTCATAGAACTAAAACAAATAAATCTAAAATTCATATGGATCCACAAAAAAACCCAAATTGCCAAAGCAATCTTGAGAACAAAGAACAAAGCTGGAGGTATTACCCTCCCAGACTTCAGACTATACTACAGAGCTACAATAATCAAAACAGCATGATAGGGACTTCCCTGGTGGTGCAGTGGTTAAGAATCTGCCTGCCAATGCAGGGGACACAGGTTCAAGCCCTGGTCTGGGAAGATCCTACATGCTGTGGAGCAACTAAGCCCGTGAGCCACAACTACTGAGCCTGTGCTCTAGAGCCTGCAAGCCACAACTACTGAGCCCTCATGCTGCAACTACTGAAGACCGTGCACCTAGAGCCAGTGCTCCACAACAAGAGAAGCCACCACAATGAGAAGCCCGCGCACCGGAACAAAGAGTAGGCCCCACTTGCCTCAACTAGAGAAAAGCCCATGCACAGCAACGAGGATCCAATGCAGCCAAAAATAAAATAAATAAATAAGTTTATTTTAAAAAAACCATCATGATACTGGCACCAAAAAAAGACACATAGATCAATGGAACAGAATAGAGAGCCCAGAAATAAACTCATACACCTATGTTCAATTACCCTACAACAAAGAGGTAAGACTATACAATGGAGAAAAGACAGTCTCTTTAACAAGTGGTGCTGAGAAAACTGGACAACCACTTGTAATAAAACAATGAGATCAGAACATTCCATACAGCATATACAAAAATAAACTCAAAATGGATTAAAGACTTAAACGTAAGACCTAAAACCATAAAACTCATAGAAGAGAACATAGGCAGAACACTCTTTGACATAAATCATAGAAATATTTTTTTATCTGTCTCCTAAGGCAAAAGAAATAAAAACAAAAATAAATAAATGGGACCTAATTAAACTTAAAAGCTTTTGCATAGCAAAGGAAACCATAGACAAAATGAAAAAACAACCTATAGAATGGGAGAAAATATTTGGAAATGATATGACCAACAAGGGTCTAATATCCAAAATATATAAACAGCTCATACAACTCAATATCAAAAAAAGAAACAACCCAATCAAACAATGGGCAGAAGGGACTTCCCTGGTGGTCCAGTAGTTAAGAGTCCATGCTCTCAGCTTACCTTCCCCCTCCCTGAGAAACTAACACACCATTGTAAAGCAATTATACTCCAACAAAGATGTTAAAAAAATAAAAAGAGTCCGTGCTGCCACTTTAGGGGGCATGGGTTCAGTCCCTGGTTGGGAAACTAAGATCCCGCATGCTGCTCGGCATGGCCAAAATAATAATAATAATATTTCCTTTAGATTTCTTTTTTAGATTTTCCATTTATCTCCTGAATACTCCCATCTGATTATATTCTGTACATTGTATACTAAAGAACAATAAAGGCCGAAATAGCTACATCTAAAAAAAAAAATGGGCAGAAGACCTGAAAAGACATTTTTCAGAGACACAAAGATGGATAACAGGTACATGAAAAGATGCTCAACATCAGTAATTATTAGAGAAATGCAAATCAAAACAACGAGATATCATCTCACACCCTTCAGAATGGCCATGATCAAAATGTCTACAAATAATAAATGCTGGAGAGGGTCTGGAGAAAAGGGAATCCTTCTACACCAATGTAAATTGGTGCAGCCACTATGGAAAACAGCACAGAGGTTTCTCAAAAAACTAAAAATAGAGTCACCATATAACCTAGCAATTCCACTATTGGGTATATATCCAGAAAAAAAAAAAGGAAACATTAATTTGAAAAGATACATGCACTCCAATCACTATTTACAATAGCAACTCATTTTCCCATCAACAGACGAATGGATAAAGAAGACATAGTGTGTGTATGTATATATGTATATGTATATGTATACAATATAGTATGTGTATATGTATATATACAATGGAATATTACTCAGCCATAAAAAAGAATGAAATTCTGACATTTGCAGCAACGTGGATGGACATAGAGAATACTATGCTTAGTGAAACAAGTCAGAGAAAGACAAATACTGTATTTTACAGTGGAATCTAAAAAATAATACAAACAAATGCATACAGCAAAACAGAAACACACTCAACAGATATAGAAAACAATTGAGTGGTTACCAGAAAGGAGAGGGAAGGGGGGAGGGGTACGTTAGGGTTATGGGATTAAGAGATACAAATTACTGTGTATAAAATAGATAAGCAACAAGTATATATTGTATAGAACAGGGAATTATAGCCATTATAATAACCTGAAGCATAAACTGTAAAGATACTGAATTACTATGTTGTACACTTGAAACTAATATAATATTGTAAATCGACTACACTTCAAGAAAAAGAAAAAGAAATAGAATGAGGATGTTAGCCTGATAAGACTGTCCTGGGGATGAAATGAGATCATGAACATTTCATCCAAATAACACGCGGAACAGGGCCTAGCACCTAGAACTCTCCATCACAGTCAGAGGTTAGTGTCATTATTAGGCCCCTGTAATGTTTGCAGTCATTTTACCACAAGCATGAGTCACTTCTGTTAAGTCTTTAAAAGCCTAATGGGGATAACTTTTTTTAATTAATAAGACTATATAGACTCAATAAACATCAGTGGATGATAACGTATGGCCACAAAGATTTTGTCAAATGGAAAAACCTTTCTTAATTTCAATTAATGCATCTGTCTATCAAATCTATATAGACTATCTTAAAAAAATAAATGATCTCTTAATTCACCCCCCCAAAAATTAATAAGATTACAAAAATGAAGAGGAGTTTTCTGGCCATTCTTTTTTTTTTTTTTAATTTAAGTATAATTGAGGTACAATATTGTGTTAGTTTCAGGTGTACAACATAGTGATTTGACATTTACATACATTATGTGATGATCACCGTGATAAATCTGTAACCACCTGCCCCCACATAAAGTTATTACAATATTGACTATATGCCCTATGCTGTATATTACACCCCCGTGACTTACTTATAACTGGAGGTTTGTGCCTCTTAACCCCCTTCACCTATTTTGTCCATCCCTACATCTCTCTCCCCTTTGGCAACCACCCATTTGTTCTCTGTATCTATGAAAATGTTTTCATTTTGTTTTGTTCGCTCATTTGTTTTGTTTTCAGATTCCACATAAGTGGGATCCTATGATATTCGCCTCTATCTGATTTATTTCACTTAGCATAAAATGTTTGTTCCTCTAGGAGAGCTTCAGCAGGATTTTGCTAAGTTTTACTCAAAATCTTGTGAATGTTTTAATTGGCATTGTACTGAATTTATGGATGTATCAAGGGAGAACAGACAGCTTCATGCTGAGCCTTCATATCCAAGATCAAGGCATAAGTTTCTTCTTATGTTCGCAGTATAATTTAAATTTTCTCATTTATATGAGTCTGTACGTTTCTTGTTATTTGTTCCAAAATTCCTTTTTTATTAATATTGTAAATGGAATCTTTTCTTCCATTATATTCTCTTACTTGATCTTGTTTATACATAGCAAAGCTATGAGGGGGATGAGTCCTACCAGACAGTAAAATGTATTATGGAACTAAGATAATTAAAAACAGTTTGGTGCTGAAGAGGAAATGAGAAGATCAAAGGAATACAGAAATAGACTAACTCACATGAGAATTTAGCATATTAAAATCAAAATGAAAAAATGAATTAATCTGTAAATTACAGCAGGAAAACTAGCTAACCATTTAGAAAGAGATAAATGCCTTCCTCAGTCATCGCCCCAAGTAAATCCAGTTTAATCAGAGATGTATTAACTGAAACCATAAAATCAGAATAATCAGTGATTTAAAAATAATAAACCTATGATAGGAATAGAAGAAAACATAGATCAATATATTCATAATCTTAGAATAAGAAATGCTTTCTAAGCAATATATATAAAGCCTAGACACCATAAAGGAAATTAAAATGTTTGTGTGGTTAAATTTACCCAAACACCTGTTTGGATAAAAATATATCATAAATAACGTCAAATGAAAACAAACTAGGAATATAAAAAGGGCCAATTTTCCAAAGAGTTCATACAAATCCGTTAGGGAAAACATCTGACAACCCAACTGAAACACAAAAATGAATGAAGGCAATCAGATCGTGAACACAGTGGTTAGGAATTACTTTCAGTTTGGTGCTTTCAAGTTTCGACTTTAAAAATAATTTTATCCTGGTGTAGTTGTTGTCTAAACCTGATTTTCTTCCTTCCCATACCCTTCTGCCGGCAAGATCTCCATCTCATGTGCAGAAATGTTACCCTAACAGCTTTGTAATGTAACGTGTTCCGAATAATGTCCCTGCTGCAGCTCAGTAATTCTTTCTGAAACCTCTTAAGGTTCTTTGAATGTCCCCATTCTCTCTTCCACCACTTTTTTCTTTTGATAAGTATAGGCTGTCTCTGATAATTCTATGTACAGGGTTTTCCATTTCTTTTCTAGATCCTTGGCCTTCATATAACACTATGGCATATTTGTCACGATAAACTTTTCACGTGTGACCCTGTTTTATATTGGAAATTTTTCTTCTTAGGAAACCAACACCTTCTTTCAGCATGAAAGCTTATGCTCCAATTATTGATTACACTGTGTCTTCTTAAAGATGAAACTCAAAAGCACAAAACTGTAAGACAATTTCTCAAATAAAATAATTCCCCCAGTATTCTCTGTTCCCTGTGAAACATTCGCCTGATGTTCCGCCTCTTCTCTCAAAGGCTGAAGGTCTGGGTGCCTCTACCACCAGCTACTCAGGAATCAATACATGGGAGCTGGTCAGCTGCTCTAGTGTTTAGTTATACGTAATTGTATTGAAAAGAAAACAACTAAATAAGAGAACTTTCCCTGCAGGGACTCTTTTATTTCCTGCAGTTAAGGAAGTGATTTACCACACAAATACTAAGAAACTTGACACGGAAATAACTTAAGGACTGTTAATACTGACATCAGCCACCACTTTGGTAATGATACCAATGTAATTAAACATAGATACAGGGGCTTCCCTGGTGGTGCAGGGGTTGAGAGTCCGCCTGCTGATGCAGGAGACGCGGGTTCACGCCCTGGTCCGGGAGGATCCCACATGCCGCGGAGCAGCTGGGCCCGTAAGCCATGGCTGCTGGGCCTGCGCGTCCGGAGCCTGGGCTCCGCAACAGGAGAGGCCACAGCGGTGAGAGGCCCGTGTACCGCAAAGAAAAAAACATAGATACATATAACATGTCTGTATTCTGTGTACATGTCAGACAGTACACAAATATATGTTTTATAAATTTTATAAATATAATTAGAAGTATATATATATTGTATGGGGTAATAGTACATAAGGACAGATGTTATAACATCTAACACTCCTGGAACATTTAGTCTGTCATGGACACTGCTGAGCATTTTATAGATATAGTCTTACTTAATTTTCATAATTACTTTATTAGACTAGCATTGTTATGTCACCATTTGTAGTTGTTTAAAAGGGGCCAAAATTCCTCAGCGCTCTTTCCACTGAGGAGGTTGCAGCCGCTCCCTTGAACCTGGGCAAGCTCTGTGATTGCTTTGGCAAGTAGTTTGTGAGGGAAGTGATGCACTGCCAGTTTCCAGGCCCAAATCATGCGAGCTGCTCTTTCCCATAGCTTGTACACTCACTGTCAGAGCCTGAGGCCACCACTGTAACAAGCCCAGCTGCCCTGCGGGAGACACCTCCTGGAGAGGCTCTGAGCCCGTTGGGAGAGAGAAAGGGACACAGCTGAAACCAGCCTTCCAGTCATCCCCAGGGAGGTGCCAGACTCTCAGGGAATTCTTCTTGGACCCTCTAGACCAGAGCAGCTGTCAGCTGAATACCACCAAATAACCCTGTCCATGCAGAAGAAGTACCAGTAGTATCCTGCCTAAATTTCTGACTCACAAAATCATGAGATTTAATACAACGGTCCTTGCTTTGTTATAATGTAATAGATAACTAGAAGTCTGTCTTCTAGGTGTAGAAGCAAAATCACATCAAAGTAACGTGTTCTGAATAACAGACCTAATTAATAGTGCAGCTGAGATTCCAACTCAAGCAGCCTGCCTCAAAAGCCTATAATCTTAGCCACTCTACTGAATTATTTTAAAATTATAATTAACTTTCAGAGATAGGGCATATGTAACATCTTGATTCTTCTCAGCATCTACTCTAATTCTTATCTAATGAAGAATTTCTGCCAAAGGCATATATCCTTTCTTCATTCACAGTTATCTATTTGTGCCTATTTTCATATCCTTTTGAATTTTAAAATGTGATGAATTCCTCCAACAGATTTGCCTGTGTTTATTTTAAGACAGTAGGCTAGATGGTCCCCATTTCTCTTCTGCCTTTAGTATAGATCGTATCAGCTGTGCTGCTTTATAGCAAAAGAGCAGGCTTGTTCTGGGATTCAGGAAGTTGATTTCTATAGTATCAAATGTGGTTTAGTAATTTTCCAAGGAAACAGAGATTCTGGGGTCTTGGCAGTTCCCCTGATAAGCTATCATCCCATCTATTTTATATTAGAATGTATTGTTTACCGAAAAGGGGGCAGGAGTGGGACAAAGAGGAGTCTCGATACCAGCTTCTCGACAGCAAATAGACCTGTACCTGCAGCCTTTCTGGAGCCAAAAAGGTCAGGGGTCAAGGACCCAGAGATACTGATGAAATCAAGGGACTTCAGCTAATTGAACACTTGAGCAATATGCTCTGTGGTGTAGACACTATTGTTTTCGAGACAGAATAGACAACACAATGGGTGACATCAAGGAAAGCAGGTTCTCTGTGCAAGTGCAATCCTCTGGTTGTTAGACATTTTCACCATAAATATAGATAATCAACAAAGTCTAGACTATTTTATTTGACGTCACTTGCAAAACATTTTGATTTCAGCCTCCCAGAGCCTGAGCTCATTGAGAAAAAGAGCCCAGCAGTGATAGGCACAGAGTTATCAACATTTCCTAGAACTTAGAGCACAGTTAGCACACAAGCACAAAACTCTCCTGGGTGCGCTAATTTAATAATTCTTGTTAAATTGGGCTTTCTGAGTTACACTCTAGAAATATCTAGCATAAAAGCATAGAATTCTGAGACTTCAGAGATCACTCAGCCAAATGGTTCTGAAACAGTGACTTGTATCTTTCCCTCAGCTCCCAATACAAGTAGAATCACAGCGCAGAACAAATGGTTTACGTACCAGGTGCTGTTCGAAGCTCTTTACATTTATCCTCACAACCACTCTAGGAGGTGAATATTACTACTCTCCTCATTTTATAGATGAGGAAACCAAGGCTTAGAAAGATTAAGAATCTGCCAAAGATTACACAGATAGGAAATGGGGGAGCCTGGAATTAAACCTCAGTGGACAGACTCTTGCACTATCCTCCCTCCTTAATTTAGAAACCAGAACATCTCCACTTATTCATGTGTATACATAAGATTAAGAAATATATGATTGTTTTTTTAAAAACTGTTTGAAAATCACTGTTTTAATTTAACCATTGCTTGTGAAGCAACAGAAGTGCCTCCACGGTTTCCAGATCTGCCCAAGAAGGATTGAGGCTGTGCTGGGTGGGGAACCAGACCTCCTCCCTGGTTCACAGTCTAAGGTTTTTCTCACTATATTCAGTTGCTCATGAGTGACCATAAATTAGATTGAATATTTTTAATCTTCCCCCTTCTTTTTTATCTCTCTCTATGAAAACATACCATTGGTGAGGAAAAATAGTTTTATTTTAACCTACTCCCACTTCTAAAAAGGAAAAGACATGGTGAGAATGTTACTGCCTTGAATTTAAGTCCATGACATTAGTACAACTAGTAAGGGGCCAGGAGGAATTGGGCCTCTGTAAATCTCTGTGCTTCCCACAGAACAACAGCAGAACTGCAGGTCTTCAGGGGATGAGGCTTGAAGCTGCCTTTCTTCCCCCTGCTACAGAGGGTTGGGGTCTTGGTGAGGACAGTTCAAAGGACAGACAATGTTTAATATGCATATAGCATAGTGAGTCAGAGTCTAGGCTCTGGATCCAGACAGAATTCAATCTTCCACAATTTGTGCGACCTTGGACAAGTTACGTAGGCTTCCTAAGTGTTAGATTTCTCATTTGTAAAAGGTAGTTTAAAATAATAGCTTCAAACACATTGAATTCTTGTAAGGATTAAGTCAACAACTCCTCATGCAACAGAAGAGTTTTAAAGAAATTTTTAAAACCGCAATATTTGCCATAAATAGAAACACATCATTAAGAAATAAAAGCAATCAGAACATGATAATGCTATTAAATTCTCACTGGAAACAGTTGCCTTCTTAAGACTCTGAGCCTGAGGTCTGCTCTCTCTTTTTATAAAGAAAATATTTTAAAAAGATGTTAAAGACATATTAGCACTAAACTGAGACTTCTCCCTTTCTTAATAACTAAATAATAGTAGTAATAATTTCTTTTCTTGCAGAAAACAAAGCCAATCATACTTCTTTAATTGTTCCTTCCAAACTTACAGAGAAACTCCAGATTCTCCTAACTGGTTCAGCAGGCTTCCAGGGATAAAATTTTTTTTTAAATAAATTTATTTATTTACTTACTTACTCACTTTTTTGGCTGCGTTGGGTCTTCATTGCTGCGCACGGGCTTTCTCTAGTTTTGGCGAGCGGGGGCTACTCTTTGTTGTGGTGTACGTGCTTTTCATTGCAATGGCTTCTCTTGTTGCGGAGCAAGGGCTCTAGGCGTGCGGACTTCAGTAGTTGTGGCACGTGGGCTCAGTAGTTGTGGCTCACGGGCTCTACAGTGCAGGCTCAGTAGTTGTAGCGCACAGGCTTAGTTGCTCCACAGCATGTGGGATCTTCCTGGACCAGGGCTCGAACCCGTGTCCCCTGCATTGGCAGGAGGATTCTTAACCACTGAGCCACCAGGGAAGCCCCCCAGGGATAAATTTTGATGGGGAAAAATCACCTTAGTCGTCTTCAAAACAACAGAGCAAACCAGTGACTACGAAGAGAAGAGAGAAATTACAAATAAATTTTATATGTAAGAATCAAAACTATACTAAATATCACAGGATGATTGTAAACCCAACCCATAATAGACTGTTCAAGTCTAAAATTGTGAAACGAATGTTGCTTTGCAAGGCTCTCTGACTCTGCCAAAATCTTGGTTCAGCGTGCACAATGGGTACCTCCACAACCAGCCCTAATCTATCCCCAGAACCCTGGGCAGCTGACAAGAGCTTACCTAGATCTCAAGTTTAAACAGTTCCTTTTCCTATGACAACTCACAGATAAAAGAATTAGGTCTGCAGAAGGTAGCTCCCAGGCTTGATCCAAACAGGCATCAATCCCTCAGGGTTACACCAAGGCTTCATAGGACTAGGTGATTGAAGACCAGTGCTACACCACACAAACAGAGGAAGCCCTGGGCAAAGATAGTAAAATACACATGCATGTATACACACCAGGTAAAATAACAATGAGGAAACTTTCCACCAAGGATACCTAAACTATTCAAGGTATGCTCTGAAGTTTATAAGCCAGGCTGTAAAAGGGAGAAATTCCACACTTTTATTTTTTAAACTTTGGTCTTGGTAGAACACATATTCAGACTATGGTACCAAGTGCGTACATCTGTGAAAAAGAAAAATAACACAGTTGACCAAAAAATCAGCATGGAATCCACTTTATCAGCAGTTTTAAACACAGCTCTTAAAATAATATCTAAATATAGGCTTTCTATGCCAAAGTGGAGACAGATGTGCTTTAATATAATATCCTGATGTTTGTCTATTTCCTGATGACCCTTAGACTTCTAGGGTGGGCTTCTATTTTCCCTTTCGAAACAGATGTTGGTAAATGTCTATATCAAAACGAACAATCCTGATCTACAGGGAATCCAACAAGTTTTTTCTTCCTTCTTTTAAATTTGAATTAGCCGGATCCCATTCTTTGTCAGCAGCTATGACTATAGACTATAATCGGAAAATAAAGTAAAAATACTATGATAATTCAGGATGAAAGCTTTAATGTCAAGCATCTAAAAGGCACAAACCTAAACAAAGGGCCAGAGGCAACTCAAGAAAAGTGTAATTTTCCCTTTTATTCCCCAAAACAGGATATTCAATAAATGCAATTTTATACGGTCAAAGACGTATAACTGTGCTAACCAAACATTGCCTAGCAAAAAGCCTATTAAAGCATTAATCAAGAAGAATGCCTTGCTAGAGTCTGTCATACAGAGTGAAGTAAGTCAGAAAGAAAAAGACAAATACCGTATGCTAACACATATATATGGAATTTAAGGGGAAAAAATGTCATGAAGAACCTAGGGGTAAGATAGGAATAAAGACGCAGACCTACTGGAGAACGGACTTGAGGGTATGGGGAGGGGGAGGGGTGAGTTTTGACAGGGTGAGAGAGAGTCATGGACATATACACACTAACAAACGTAGTAAGGTAGATAGCTGGGGGGAAGCAGCCGCAAGGCACAGGGATATTAGCTCGGTGCTTTGTGACAGCCTGGAAGGGTGGGATGGGGAGAGTGGGAGGGAGGGAGACGCAAGAGGGAAGACATATGGGAACATATGTATATGTATAGCTGATTCACTTTGTTATAAAGCAGAAACTAACACACCATTGTAAAGCAATTATACCCCAATAAAGATGTTAAAAAAAAAAAAAAAAAAAAAAAAAGAAGAATGCCTTGAAGCTGGCATATTACAGCTTGGCATAAGCATTGTTAGCCCCTACAGGTCACTAACATGGCAGTCTGTCTCTAAATTACTATTTCTTAAATGCTTGAAAACATTTTGGCTCTCTTCAATAGGCAATCATTTTCCTTTGGAACTTTGTTTATAGTCTTGTTAACAGGCTTTTATTTTCCCCCAAACAACTTTTGCAAAAAAGCCAACTTCATGACCCTTGTACAAATATCACAATTTCTAATTACTCAACTACAAATCAAGATAATGTTGCTATAATGCCTGTATGATGTCTTCTTAGAAAATTGTTAATAAATCAAATCCTTTTTTTAAATGCAATCAGGACTCATTAAAAGAAATCTTGATCATTCCAAGAATTTTTGACCACACAGATCATTATCTTTTAGGAAACTTGTAATTTCAGACCTTTAGCAATGGATTATTTTTAGCAGTGGATTATTTTTAAAAGGGCACCCAGTAATTTTGATTCATGAAGACATCATACATCTACTTGTTTCCTTTCAACGTAAGCTCTATGAATAGCAAAAAGTACTCAGAAAACGTCAAATATTAGAACATTACAGAAAGATAATCATGTATAAAATTCACTTTTTAAAATTATACTTTTGAAAAACTAAAGACTTTAGACGGTTAAACTGCTATTTCAGAAGGAGAAGCTATAGCTTGTTATTCCTAAAGGTTAATTTTATGCCCTTTAAAAAAATTTACTAAACCAAGAGCCATTCCCACTTAAATAAAATCTAGTCCTTTATTTAACCAGGGTTTTTGCACTTGTTAAAAAAAAAAACTAAAAACTAATTCAGAACTCAAAAGAAAGTAAAATTTTGATAAACAAGGAATATGATAGGAGGAAATAATCATCTTACAGGTAAAAGCAAATTTGGGGGCTCCTCAAAAAAATCAAACACAGAATTACCTCATGATCCAGCAATTCTACTTCTAAGTATATATCCCCCCAAAAAGCAGAAAGCAGGGACTCAAGCAGATATTTGTACTATACCAATATTCTTAGCAGCATTCTTCAAAAGTCAAAAGGTAGAAACGACCCAGATGTCCACTGACAGATAAACAAAATGTGGTATATACATACAATGGCATATTATTCAGCTTTTAAAAGGAAAGAAATTCTGACACATGTTACAACATAGATGAACCTTAAGGCATTATGCTGAACAAAATAAGCAGTCTCAAAGTGACAAACATGATATGATTCCACTTCCATGAGGTATGCAGAGTACCTAGAGCAGTCAAATTCATAGATAGAAAGTAGAATCGTGGTTGCCAGGGGCTGGGGGGGAGGAGGGACTGGGGCCTAATGCTTAGTAGGCATGGAGTTTCACTGTTACAAGACGGAAAGAGTTCTGGAGATGGATGATGGTGATGGCTGCCTAACCATGTAAAGTACTTAAAGCCACTGAACTGTACATCTAAAAATGGTTAAAAAGGTAAATGTTGTGTTATATATATTTTACCACGGCAAAGAAAAATTTGTGACATTTTCAGCTGTGATGATAATCAGTGACTTTTAAATTGGAGCTGGATTTCACGGAAACACAGATTCCCAAAAAGTGGTCAGCACAGTGTCACAGCAAAGTGTCAGACCTCAACAGACCTCCCCTGATGTCCAAGACACAAGTAGTACTACCTTGTGAAGCTGGACCATGCAACACAGGGAAGGCGTTAATTTTATATTTCATCCTAGTTTTTTCTTAGCAGAAGACAGTTCTACATATGGTTACTTCTTGGTAGTAAGTATTTGAATAAACTTAATGCACTCCCTGATTTTTTTTACTACATCACTGCCTTAGAAAAGGAAAGAAGGAAGGAAGGAAGCCCCTTTGGGGGAGAAAAAAATGAGGAGTTTAGAAAATCAAGGACTGAACATTCCTGATGGAAGTGAAAGTTTACTCAGAGGACAGTTTGGTTTTAATAAAATGCTAGACATAATTGCCAGGTTAGGAAAGGGAACTTGCGTATACATTTGAGTAAGAGTCAAGAGACAAGATCATCTTGCACATTTAATTCCAAAAACTCAATTATAATTATTTAGTACTATGTGAGAATATAAGCTTAATCAAGAGTCTTAAATTCTGTGAAAAAGAAAACTGCCAGGTCATTCTCATATGTAAGAGATGTGAGAAACTTAAGCTAAATATGGAGATAAAGTTGAAAATGTGACCTAATCACCTCAGATTAAGTATTAAGAGTGTTCCTCATAATATAATGTCAATTGATCAATACTGAATTTAAACTAACGGATAGAAAATAAGTTGAAAAACAGCATAGCACATAGAGAAAGGATTTTTAATATCCATACTGAATGATTAGATATATAAGGACTGTGATTTTGCAAACTGTCTAGAGCTATTTGGATAAATTGAAAAAAAAAAATCTCTAGTCCAATAAAGTAATATGTAGTTGAACACAGGGAAAAGAAACTGCAGTAGATTCTGATTTTAAATCTGCAAGGATAGAGAGCAATGAGACTGACAATATAGATGGTGTAAGTCTCATCATGCTATATGAATGAACACATTAAACTATTCACAGCCCATCACTTGGCATCAGAAAGTCCCAAATTACATGAAGAGCAATTTTGAGCCAGTGAGCACAAAAACAAACCCAAAGAAAATCTGTACTTGGCTATTACATTAAGCCTCACATTGAAGAGAGCCACCTAAGAAATCCTAGCTTTTAGTAAGTATGTTAGAAAAGAGGAATTGCAGAGAATATATACAATATGAGTGAGTACATGTATGAAATAAGTGACATTTTTTAGAAGCTTATATACTAGGTTCAGTCATTTTAAAATCTGTCTTTAAAAATAAAATTGAAGGGTAATTTGAAGTTTATTACAGAGCAAAAAGTGGACAGTAATAGAATATCTTCAGTTCCTAAAGTCCAAAACAGAAAAAATCACTGAAAAGAAATTGCTGTCTCTATATAGGCATCAATTTTAAAAGAATTATCTAATTTTTAAATTTGGTATGGAAATATATTAATGCTTGTGACTTGCAAATTTTTGATTAAATGGAACTGTGTGGCTCACATATTTTTTAAAAGCATAAGAAAAATGGAAATTATAACCTTCAAAATGTCCCAAATGCAATTGTTAATTTAAAACAATTACTCTGGGCTCCCCGGGTGGTGCAGTGTTTTAAGAATCCGCCTGCCAATGCAGGGGACACAGGTTCGAGCCCTGGTCCTGGAAGATTCCACAGATTGCCACAGAGCAACTAAGCCTGTGAGCCACAACTACTGAGCCTGCGTGCCACAACTACTGAAGCCCACATGCCTAGAGCCCATGCTCCGTGACAAGAGAAGCCCCCCGTCGCCGCAACTAGAGAAAAGCCCGTGCACAGCAACAAAGACCCAATGCAGCCAAAAATAAAAATAAATAAATTTATAGAAAAAAACCCTTAAACACAAAAGAGTAGGTATTAAATTAATTAATTAATTAAAAAATAAAACAAATACTCTGAAGTAAAGTAATTTTAAAATCCCAAGCAATAGCAAAGCAATTCAAGCATTTATTAAAACAAATTGTTCCAGATAAAACAACATAGCTGCTCTTGGCAAAATTATAAAGTTTGTTTAGGAAATAATACAGAATTATATAGGGGAGGTCATTAGTAAAAGTCTGATATAGAATTTAATAAATGAAACAATAAATAAATAAATCTGATGCAAATTTAAATTAGCTTAGAAATAAACATTGTCAAATAAACTAAGTATTCGCTAAAATATTTTAAACAAAGGAAATTGATAAATGGTTCAGTATCCAATTGAGACAATATATTTGGCTGAAAATCTATTCTTTCTGGTCTCAATAAAAATTTTATTAATGACTTGGAATAGAGAATGAGCATTAGGTTACTGATATTAGTAGAAGTTTTGTTTTGAATAGGGAAAGATACACAAAGATACACAAATACACAAAGATACACAAATACACAAAGATACACAAATACACAAAGATCTGAAGGGATTGGCTCTAAAGCCAGAAAATGATAAGCTAGGGTCAGCTTAGAAAAATGCAAGCTACCATAGCATGAGAAAAAGAATTTGAAACTAATTTAATTCCATGAGAAAGCATGGGAATTGGTAATGCCAAAGAGACTCTACAGGGAATCAGAGAATATAAGTAACCACTTGAAGAATGGTAGGAAATAAAAGCAGGCCAAAGTCCTCCAAGTATCTCCTACTCATGGCAGTCTGCCATAAGTGGATGGCAATGACTAGATCAGGTGAGCTTGACAGGCATTTCCTAACTCTACAGCCTCACCACTACCATCACAGATAGCAGAAAGAGAAACGGTGAAATATACAGCAGAACCTCGTGGTTGCTGAACCCTGCCTCACACCAACATCTGATTTTCTTGTTTTAATTGAGGACCCATAGAAATAGAAGTGAATTCTGTTGCTATTGATAATAATTCAGTGAGATGGGGTTGATGGAGCACCAGACTGGGGGTCAGCAAATCTTCCACTGACCAGCCTGCACTTCCGCCTTTGACAAAGGTTGAATTGTAACACTCCTAAGGTCCTTCCAGCACTAAGTCTACACGGTAGTTACTTCGGTCTTTAGAAAATAAGCTGCATTTAGAACAAAGAGTCTGTAGTAAGCTTGTAGAATATATTACTCTGATAGAAGAGGCTGAATATATAAGTGGATTCACGAGAAAAGAATTTAAGCGTTTGAGTTCTTATTAATAGTTAACACAAATTGAATGTTTCCTATTGCTAGCCACGGTGCTAAGTACTTTACGTGGATTAATTCATTTAATGCTTAGAAGAATTCTTCAGCATAGGTATGATTATCATGTCCCCTTTTCTGACAGTCCCACGGGGTCTCAGAGCGCTGTTAAATAACTTGCCCAGAGTGGCACAACTACTAAGTGGTAACATCCCTGGACAAAGTCTTCATCAGTCCTTGATAAACTAAGAAAAATAGGAAAATGGCATTCAATAAATACTCATTGAAGAAATAAAACGACAATGGGTACATACGTACAAGCACACTGTCTTTTGGGAGACAAAACAATGAGGAAAATGATATAATATCTGCTGAGCACTGCTGAATGCCAGGCACTTTACAAATAGCCCATCTAATCCTCACAATAACACTCTGAGTTAGACAGTTATCCTCATTTTATAGGTGAATGAACAGAAGCCAGCCTTTCATTGCTGTGTCCCCACCTGGACAGCTATGCCCAGAAATGTGGCATTTGGGACTAGGTCTGGAGCAGAAGGGAGAAGAGACCCCAACTGGAAGAAGCCTATAAGGATGTGCTGCAGTATCCCTCATGGCTAAGTAACTAGGTATGTGGTTGACCTGGATCACTTTTTAGCTTTCAACTGCCTAGCATCTTCCTGTTTGCACCCCAAACTCCCTTTTGGGAGAACCCTCATTTTGGTATGGTCCTGGTGAGAAGGGAAACTGCCACCTACTGCACCATGGATGTTAAAGAGGTCGGCCCTCCTCTCCCTCAGCCCTGTGCAGCCTTCTCTGGGAGGGAGCGGGTGCTCCTGGAGTTAGGCTGAGCCAAGTGAATGTTTGCACCCATCTGAATCCTGAGCATGTGAGGAAAGGCCAAGGCAGTCGGGGGTCACACTCCTCACAGCTGTGCAGGTGGTATGCAGAGCAGCCTGTCCTGCAGGGGACCTGAGATGCTGACGTTCTGTTGCCTGTCTTGAGGAGACTGGTTGCTTCCCATTCTTCAAGCTGATTCTTCAGCTTCCCAATGATTTTGTGAGCCCAAAGATCTTTCTAACAAATTCCCTTTTGGTTTACAATAAACAGAGCTGGTTTCTGTTGCTTGCAACCAAGAATCCTAAATAGCACAGGGTGTGGGTAAAAAAGTAAAGGCATGCGTTCACAGAACATTTAAAATCCATTCTTGTCAGAGCACTTTCTCAAATGATAGCTTCGGTGCTCCAGCTTCCCAGATGCCGAAGGATCACTCCCTGATCTGTGACTGAACGTGGGTACCAATTCACATCCTCATCCCCAAATTCCTCAAATCCCCCCTCTCAGCTCCACCAGCTTTAAAGCGAACGTTGTACAAAGCCACAGAATAATAATCAATTTCTGCAGTTCGTGCTGTTTATGTCATTTTGACATTTGACCCCCTTAAAATGAAACCCTTTAGTGACAAGGTAGTTAAAAAAAAAAAAGAGAGAATGCTTTAAATACTGTTGTGGATATTACATGTACTGATACAGAAGACAATGCTCTTTAAATCAGCTTCACAATTGTGTTGCATGAAACATGACTGCTCATCACTGAGATGTCAGTAAGTTTCCCCTCTTTTTTCTATTATCTTCCTACACAGACACAGAAACGCACACACTGACTCAAATACATTCATGTACAACTACACACCTTGCATTCTCTTTCACACAGATCTAAAGAGTATGGCAAATCCACCCCCTAGGCTAACAGTAAATACTTTTCTCCCTAAACAGAAGAAAATCCATTCAAAGAGCTCCACATTCTGAGATTCCATTATCTGTGCATTGGAAGAAAAGCTTCCTTGGGCTATTCTGAATTTTCTTCATGTAGGTCTCCACCTAAGTGGAGAAGCTGGGTGAGAAGATCTCTGGGAGAAGATGAGGCCAGGACTCTGAGGCAGGTCATGAAGAGAGCAGACACCCCATCCACAGGTAAGGTGGTGCTATCCGAGTGCTTGTGGCTGAGAGAAGAGAAAAGGGTGTGAAGAAGAGCCCCAGGATGAAACCCAGGAAAGAAGCAATCTGCAGGAGAATGTTCCCTGAAAGCACATGGAATAAGAAATACAACACATTTCTTTCTGAAATTTATTATTCCTAAGAATGCTCCTTAGAGCATGGCCCAGGAAGAGTTATAACTGGATTTTCTCTGATTTTCCAAGGATTCTAACATATATGCTTATATGAACAGAACGAAATAGCATATTATGCTACAATGAACCAGCCCATTAGAATAAAAAATAAATAAATAAAGCTTCTCTTAATTGCCTATTTGCACTAAGCACATTTTTTCCCCCTCATTTTGTCTGGCTGCAAGCCAGGCTCTTTGCAAACTACCTCACTAGCCTTCATTTTCATAGCATTTACAGCAAAGTATTGTATTGTAGGCCCTTTGAAAATCTAGTATAACCCAAAGTCAATAGAAGGTTCTCCTGTCCTTTGGAAACCCAGGAAAAGTTGGCTCAAATCTCCAGATTCTGTGGCCTAGGGAAGTCCAGATTCCACCCCCAAGATTTCCACAAAGCACCTTAAGGGCCCAACTCTTGTGATGGCCTCCTGGCCTCCTGCTGCTGCAGGCTGGCTTTGTGCTGTGCTGTCTGTACATGAACCCCAGGCCCTCTCATCAGCATCAACCTCTTTACTGAAGGTGTTGGGAGGAGAATGGAGGAGACATTTCCATCTCAGAAATTCCAATGGAAATGTTGGCATTACAGTTAAGTGTGCTGCAGCCCCTCCATCTCTGGGGGCCCAAGGCCCTTCACCCCACACTCCCAGTCTGTTTTATGCGCTCTTCCCCACCTGTCAGGCATCATTTCTCTTGCCTTCCTTGATGAAGCATTGGCACTCACCCGCTCCCCAGCCTTGCATCTCATCTTCTGCCTGTAATTGTTACTACCAATATCGTGGCACCTTTTAGAGACAAAGAAAGTTACTCTGCGAAGAGGAATTCAGGTGCCAGCCATTAAGATTAAAAATTTTTGTTTCCCTTACTAGAGGGAAGAAATGAGGGTAAAAAATATTACAAAGGGGAGGGAAGTTGACAGTAGGGAGTTCGGGAACTTCTGCTTGCCATTCCTTGAAATACACTCAAGGTGGCCTGGACTCAAAGGGTCTGATCGAGCAGGGCCTGAAAGGACTTTAAATGAGATGCAGACACTCACGTTTCTCCCTGACTCAGAGTGACCAATCCACGGCCATAACCTTATGCCCAAAGGCCTGTGCTATGGACACTTTTTACTTTTTTAGGTGAGAAACAAGAGTCCCAGACCTTCTCCTCTGCCTATTTTAATCTTTGATTTTCTATGCAGTTCGACACAAGGTGTTGCTTTCCTAATACTGCAGACCCACTGCTGCAAATGTCAACATGAAGAACAATTTTGAAAAGTACCAGGCATTACGGAAAGGGTTTATCAGGAACTGGAAAGGTTGTAACTATCTTTTGAAAGAGAGAGAGAAACAGAGAAACAGAGCGACAGATAGAGAGAGACAGAGATAGAGGGACAAGGAAAGAAGGGGGAGAAAACACCTCAATAGAAGATAATGCCCTCAAAATAACAGCATCCAAGCTTCAAATAACAGTGCACTGCCTTCTAATTTCAATTTGACGTGTGCAGAATTCTTTCTCTTCCAATGCCAAATCCAGAATGAAACATGCAATAAAAATTACTGCCTGAAACATGGTGATAGCATTTAATCCTCTGGCAACACATTCGAAAGTCTTTCAGCTTTAAACCGAGGACTGCCACACTGCAGCTTTGCTCATGAAATTATTTATTCATGCCTTGGTTTATAAAGTCCTTTTTTATATGCTTTCTATCAGCTAACAATGGGCTGGAGCATTTATGTTCGCAGTCTGACAGAGTCCACATTATGAGGCTGGAAGTTCGATGCCTGGCACAGAATTGCTGCCTGGAGGGAGCCGTGTTGTCTGCTTGAGTGGTTTCAGCATCAGGAAGCTGGCAGGGACTGTAGCAGGTTGGGGCACCTCGATGACCAGAGGGACAGCGTGTGGGGGAAGGCAATGAGGGAGGAAGGCGATATTAGAGCACTTGGAAGCTTCTGGCGACTGAGTCCACACGTCTAGGGCGGCGTGTACAGAAGGGGAGAAGAGGACTCAAAGACTGCAGGATAAATCTCTCCTTAAACCAATGTCAGTGATCATTAATTAGTAGCAATATGTGCAAACCAGGGCTGCCTTCCTTTTTGTGAAGGTGAAAAAGTTGAGGAGAGAATATCGATTTGGTGAGCAAATTAAAAGTAGAAGCAGATTCCAAAGGAAAAGTTATATACTTAAGAGACCAAGCTGATTCAAAGCACTTTAATATGTATTTATGTACATGCAATTTATGTCTAAGGAAAGGTAAGCCTACAGCGGGGATAGAAGCTTATTAAGATCATTCTAAAGCACTCATTAAAGCAGGACTACTAGTATATAATACTCAAGTAGGTTATCCCTTCCCTGACTTTTCTGACTTGGTCAATTCCTGCTATTAAGAATTTTTGTATTACCATATAACCTCTTTTCCTCAACATTTAACACAGTTAACAATTTTATTTAATCTCGTGTGTCTGTGTGTGTGTGTGTGTACTCCATGAGCACTCCACAAGGGCTTGTATTTTTTCCCTTCAGCTAGTACCTACAGAGAGCCTAGCACTTTCGACTGAAAAATGCTATGAATGCAATAAAATTAAATATCTTTTTTAAATATTTTAATTCAGATATTCCACTAAATATTGGTTGTAACAAAATTCCACTAAAAGGTGTAGCAAATCACCAAAATGATAATAAAAACTTATTGAAAGGACAAAACTATTCTGGTAAAATATTGACAATCATGGACAATGTTAAGATCCTTTTGCTTTTAATAATGGTAAAATAATTTCAAAAATAGTAAAGCTCAAAAATCTTTTAACAGTATGGTTATATAAATGTAAATACCCTGTAGCATAATCCAATGAGCTAAGTTTTCACCAGAATTAAGACAGTCTTAAATTTTTTTATCTTTATTGGCAAAGAAAATATATTGCTTTTCTCTCTCTTGAACTTTCTGGGGAAATAGATCACCTTTCCACCCTCCAATACCTCCATACTCCTGCAGCTTGCTTGGCTTCAGCCCACGGCTTTCTTTCTGCTCTCTGAGCGCTCCAAGCCTCCTCCCACCTCGGAGGGTTCACACCTGCTGGCCCCAAATCTTTGCAGAGCTTGTGCCTTCTTTTCCTTCGGACCACCCAGAGAGGCCTTTCCTAATGATGGTGCTAATGATGCCTGTCCCCACTTACCCTCTAGCACATACCTTGTTTCACTTGCTTATTGGCACTTATCCCTATCTAACGTTATCCAGTTTGTGGGCTCATTGGTTTGTAGGCTTATTTGGGGTCTCCCCCCGCCAAGAATGCAAGGACCTTGAGAGTAGTGGACTATATCTGTCTTAACATGTTAATAGCCCCAATGCCTAGCATGGTGCCTGGTAATGTACTAGGTGCTTCATAAGTATTTACTGAATGAATGAAGAGAAAAACAGATGAGGAAATAAATGAACCATTTTTACTACATAATATCAAAAGAGTTTGATAACATATTCTTGGATGGGGTGAGATAATAGTGTATAAACTTGCTATCAAAGTGTCAGCTGGGCTGTCCAGCTGTACAGGCATCTAATCACTTAGGTCCGCATCATGTATTGTGTATTTCAGCGTGCACACGTTTTTCTTTATTTGGTTCCCACAACTATCCCATAAGTAGAAAGGGCAAGGACAGAGGCAGGATCACTTGTGTTTTTAACAGAGGAGGAAACTGAGTTCAGAAAGGTTAAATTATTTTCCCAAGTCATGCATGTAATAGGCAACAGGGCTGGGTCTCCAGCCCAGCCTTTGGCAGCTTTCTTGCTATACCATCAAATGTCTGTCTCTCTTGTTTCCAAACAAATCATTTGTCTATTTAGTTAATCTTTCAAGAAACCTAAATCAGGTACCTACTATTGATTGTGAAGGATTCTCTTAGGCACTATGCAGCAATACAGCTATGCAGATAACAATTTCTCTCTGGAGAATCAAAATGCATAAATGACTCACCAACCTGAAGATATTTCAGTTAAGCGCCTTATTATCAGGAAAACCTCAATGTTATACAGGTAGGAAAACCTTCCAGTTTGGATAATACTGGGATGGGCCTCCAGGAAAAATAACTTTGTAGGTCTCCCCGGAAAGGTGGATGCGATTTCAATGGGAAAGAAGAAAAGAGAGGACATTCTAAGAAAAGGTTACAAAATGAAACAAGAAAATATTATGTTTTCAGAAATTAGTAAAGAGTTAATCAAAGGAAATGTTTGAACAGAAGGGAAACTTTGGAGGTAAGACTGGAATTAATATTAAATGACAATTGGTGTTTGGTGCTTTTAACATGCAGGAATGGGTTCTTTTGAGTCTTGTAAAATGCTAAGCCAGTTGCCATAGAAATACAGTAGTCATTATGCCATAGAGGAAGTCAGGCATCCCAGCTGGTGAAGGAGGGGGAGGGGGAAAGAAAATGGTATTCTGAGGCCCCCAAATTCAAATTAACAGAGGTCTGTGGCCAAATTTATTCATTTTTAGAGTTTGAAATTGTATGAATTAAATGCTTGGTATGAAATATCTATTTATGGTAGAATATTTTTTTGTACCCAGAGAATCTTAAGTTTCATGAAGGTAAAACGTGAGAGAAATATTTATATTTGCTTGGGAAAAAAAGGAATTATTTCCATGATTATTATTTAGTTAGCAAGATTCTACAGCTGTATATCTAAATAGATCTATAGAGATACAGAGATATAGGACAGAAACACACACACACACACACACACACACACACACCACTGTGCTACCATTGTCACTGGTGTATGAAAAGACAATTTAGGCCCTGACAGCATTTTCCTCATATCTTGGGATACGTTCAATTTCACTCTTTACAATAGAATCTAACATTTTAATATCAAACTTGAGTTAATTTACGTTAGTGGAACATTTACAAGGTGATCTAAGAGATGGGCGGTGAGAGGTTTTTACATTAGAAATGTGGTTTTCATAGAGTGAGTAGGTGGGTCCCTGCATTTTCATAGACAATGCCATATTCGCATTACATTCCTTGGTGCTTTGCTAAATATCAACCACTGGGCTATTTTATTCTGGATGAAATTTTCTTATTATTGTGGTTGTCAGGAATGTAGACTATGGAGTCAGGAGGAAATAAACTCAGATCCCAGCACTGCCACATATTGTGTGATCTGGGAAAATAATAATCACCTTTCTCACTGGTTGTCAGGATAAAATGAATTAAAATCCACGTACAGTGTTTTCGAAAAATATCTCGCACATATTAGCCACTTAGTAATCATACATGTTAATAATAACAATTACCTTAATTGTTATTACTTAATTACCTTAAAAACAACAATGATGATCACTTTTTGAGTAAACAGTATGTTCGATTACCTTAAATACATTATTTTTAATCTTCACAAAGACTGTGAGTTAGACAGTATTATCCCATTTAACAAATTAAAAAAAAAAAAAAAACTGAGGCTTATAGGGATTCATAGACTTGCCAAAATTACTCCAATGGTAAATGGAGGAGCTGAGCTTGGACCCATACTTGACCTACTTTGTTGATTTTTGTTTTTTGTTTTTTTACTCTGTTGTCACTATAATACCGTGAAGTGCCTCAGGTGCCTCGGTAAGGCTTTCTTTCCTTTTGTCTGGAATAATGGCTCATAAATATTATGACATAAAAAAAAGCTCGAATGATGCACCATTTACTGAACAGAACATAAGAGATCTAACAAAGGAATTAAAGAAAAGAATACTGTGCAAGACAAAGCTTTTGCAAAATAAATAATTCTTAGCTGGTGGACCATCTGACAGTCATTTATACCTGGCACTGGTATAAATAAATAGAAAACCGATCTCTGGCTGTATTATGGTTAAATTATTTGTGTACTACTATTATCATCACTCTATAAGCAAGACAGTCCCAATTTGACCAAGCCAAGATGAGTAAGTTACTCAATATTCATCACACATGAGGAAAAAGACTTCTAGACTGATTTTAAAACATTACCAAATGCCAAAATAACAAACCTGCAAAATGTAACTGTTTCTTCTTGATTCTTTACAATAGAGAATCAAGACTATGTAATCTTCACTTCATTGCAATAAACTGTAGGTCACCTTTAAAACCTAAAATGGATATTTTATGGGTGGCATAATTTATTCCAGTAAAACCTCCTTTATTTACTATGATTAGGCAGGACCTCCCTGAGAGGCAGTGTGTCCTGATGGTTAAGAAGACAGACTTGGGTTCCCACTGCATTTTTTTTTTTTTTTTTTTTTTTTTTGGTACGTGGGCCTCTCACTGTTGTGGCCTCTCCCGCTGCGGAGCACAGGCTCCGGACGCGCGGGCTCAGCGGCCATGGCTCACGGGCCCAGCCGATCCGCGGCATGTAGGATCTTCCCGGACCGGGGCTCGAACCCGTGTCCCCTGCCTCGTCAGGTGGACTCTCAACCACTGCGCCACCAGGGAAGCCCCCCCACTGCATTTTTACCATTTACTAGCCATTAGATTGTACACATTAGCTAACTTTCTAAGCCTTCATTTTTTCATCTGTGCGGAAGTGATAATAAAAAAATCTACCTCATGGAGTTATTATAAAGATTAGGAAAGATAATACATGTGAAGCCCTTATTTCAGTGCCTGGCCAGAATAGGTCTTCAATAAATATTAGTGGTTACTCTTTTTATTATGGAGAAGTAGAATGATACAGCAGAAGCATATGAGATTTGGATTCAGACAGACTTTGGGTAGGATATACAAGGCCTCATTCAATTACTTACTACTTACGGAACTAAGCAAATACATAACTATCTTCCAGGAAGAGACTCTTGGAGAAGTTGGATTCTTTACTGGAGGGGTTAGAAGGGTAGCCAGGGTGGATCCTGGGGAGGGGAAATCGATTTTTTTTTCAGGAAAGGCATGATAATGAACAAGTTGTCATTAATAAATCTTAATCCTAGCAAAGATATTCAATTTTTAAACCGGAATAAAAAGTTCTCCCAAAAGTGACATAGACCAGAAAGCTGGCAGGAAAAAGAGATTTTTGATTCATACAGCTAATGTGTGCATTGAGAATCACATTCAGTTGTATGAACTGTTGATACGCTACGACGTTCTCTATAATCCCAACAAGCCTAGAAAGAATACATGTCAAAAATTATAAAGGATTGGAGATTCTACTCTACTTGCAAGCTAACAAGTTAGCCGACTCCAGCTTCATGGATGTTAGTGGAAGACACAAGACTCCTGGGTCAGAGATGAAGGACAGTTAATTACCCATAGCAATAACAGTAGCTAGAGCATTAGCATTCATTTGTGCCAGTTCCTCAAGCCCCAATTCCCAATTCTGAGGCCACGTGAAGAGGGGCAGATAACGCCTGCATGTGTAATACGCTGCCTCACAAGAGAGGAATCCTCAACTGAGAGAATCTCTTTTAACGGGTAGAGAAAGTCCCTGCCCCTTTCTCTGGAGGCAGACGTAATCTTTATTATACTGGACAATAAGCATGGCTGTACTTTGCTCAAGAGGGAAGCACTATCTTTAGGCTTATCACCACCATTCTTGGAAAGATTGTCCAGAACAAAGGACAACCAGCGTCTCTGCTCACAAGACATACAGAAATCTGAGTCCCATGGAGAGTTGTTCCCCAATGATACAAGACAACGTATATAAAAGCTCCTCAAGTCGTCCCTGTTGGAAAAGAAAATGCCACTTAGAAAAATCTCTTTAAGATTGTGAAACCTATATATCAAGCCTTCCTTTTCCCCACCCGAAGCTCCCGTTGTCTAAAGCTTGGCTGATCACTGTAGGAGCCAGCACTAACAATTTACTTAACGTCAGCTTTGCAGAGCCAGAACACACCCCTTCTGATCTGCCAGCTGGTTTGAGGCTGGATGCTCTGCATCCTCACAGCTGCCTCGATTGTGTTCTTTGTAGTAGGTGAGTGATACCCTAGATAATGAAAAATGATAGGTAATTTCTTTCTCTTGAACCCTGTTCTCTACCGACACTCTGAAAAATCAGAAGACTTCTTATTTCGACCCACTCTACAGCTGCGCCATTGCTGTGGGAGGAACACAGTGTCCTGGTCCTGACGGGGCGTCTCCATGGGGAATCCTGGCTTATGTGGCTCCCAGGGAATGGCAGCAGGAACTCGGAAAAAGAGGCAGATCTCTAAACCCGCCCTGCAGCTCCTTCTTTGGAAGTGGAAGGTTGCCAGACAAAGATGGCCTATGGTTCTTTTTCAGGAATCTCCTTTTACCATTAGATTTCCCAGTCCCTCCCATCAGGAGTCATTCTTAGAAAAGCATCAGACATCAAACAAATTTTACCTTCGTGTGGCTCAATCTCTTGCTTGGGTGAGGTTGAGTGGGGGGAGACTTGAGTTTTAAGCCCGTTCGTCTAATGAAGAAATAAGTCACTGTCTTCAATTAAGAATAGTCACAGCAAACTGTTGCATAGCATTTTCCAGGTGCCAGACACTGTTCTAAGGGCTTGGCATATAGTTACCCATCCAATCAAGGTTATTAACTTCATATTATAAATGAGGAACTTGAGGTACAGAGATTTTTTTTTTTTACAGAGATATTATTAACTCCAAGGTCACACAAATAAGTGGCAGAGCTAGGATTTGAACCCAGGCAGTCTAACAGCAGAGTCTGGGCTGTTGACCACTAACCAAGAGAGCCTGTGGGATTAGACAGTGTTACCCCCATAGTCAGCTGGCACCACCCTATAGGTTGAACTCAAGTAGTGCTTATTGGTAAATTAATGGCTTTTTGATGTGTACGGTAGAGAACAAACTTGAGTTTAGAATGGAAGAAAGTTAATTCCAGCTAAAAAACAGAGATAACAACTGCTTTTCCAGTCCAGATATAAAGCAACAGAAGTCACCCATCAAACGTGATTAGCACAAAGAGCCCTTAAAAATAAACCATTAATAAGGTAGAACTGAGGTTCATTTTTTCAAGTATTTGGAACTACATTCCCTAAAACAATGACAAATTACATCTCCATCAAGCACATGGTAATTGAAGCCCTAAGCTCATAAATCATCATCAAGAGGCCAGAATGCCATATTGCACCTGGTTTGTTCCCTTCTGAAGGGACAGCTGCAGTGCACCTATCCTTCCTGCTTCCAAGACAGGACACCACTCATTCCTCAGAAATTATTTGAAAAGAGCTGTCCCAGACCAGGGGTCAGTGACAATCAGATGGTGCCGAAACTACATCATTTGAAGCAGCATAGCTACCAACTTCCTACTGTATGTCCTTATTTTCCTGTAATGACACTTTAAAAACCCTTCTTGGCCACATTTACACCTATGTTCATCAACAACCAGAGTTAAGAAGTGACTCGAGGGAAGCTACTGAAAGCTGTATTCCTAATGCTTACGTAACCATGTCATATATGCAGTTGGCAACCCCCTCCAAGTGTTCACTGTCCAAAAAGTTAGTTTCTGGTTCCATTTATCATTTGTGAACCATTCAGCATTTATTTGGCAGCAGATGGAATTTCATGATTGCCCAGATCCTGCTGTCACCTCCTACATTCACACACACACACATACACACACACACTTAGAATCACAGAAATCAAAGGGGTCTTATAGATAATTCAGTTTACACTGCTTATTTTACAGAGGAGAAAACTGAGGTCCAGAGATATTATGTCTTGTTAGTCATTGTATTAGTCCCCTTAGCTGCAAGCAACAGAATTTCATCTCAGACAAGTTTAATCAAAAAGAATAATTACTATAGGGATATGAGGGCAGTGCCTCCAGGATCCCAAGGGCAAACACACTGGAAGCACAGAACCAAGTAGAACCAGGGATTCAAGCCCTGTCTGCAGCCTCAATTTCTCTTTCCTCCACTCCTGCTACTCCATGAGCTTTTCTCTCTTTCTCTCTCAACCTGCTTCCTTGACTTATGCAGATGAAGTTCAAAGATTCCAGTGAATAATCTCACTGACCCAGGCCAGTTCAGATGCCCATCCCCCAACCAGTCACCCACAGCCCAAGAACATGGTCCTATTGTAATGTGACTGCTTTCACTGCAATAATGTTGCTGGGAGAAAATTCCCAGAAAATGGGTATGGGACAAAGTGTTCTGGGTGAATCTAGAATTTAAAACTCCTTGCTCTTGGTTGAGTTGTCTTTTCTGCTTCAGCTCTCATTCCATTACCTGTAAATTAATAATTTAAACATATGCAGAATCTGCAGAATCTAGAAAACTACTTCCTTGCCCTCTGAGGCCAACCCTCCGTTCCCAGTTTTCTATTGATCACCTCCTATTCTTAATGCCACAAACAGAAGCCAGCCCCTCCCTTCATACCCTACTTTTGCCCTCATATACTTTTTTTTTTAACATCTTTATTGGAGTATAATTGCTTTACAATGGTATGTTAGTTTCTGCTTTATAACAAAGTAAATCAGCTATACATATACATATATCCCCATATCCCCTCCCTCTTGCGTCTCCCTCCCTCCCACCCTCCCTATCCCACCCCTCTAGGTGGTCACAGAGCACCGAGCTGATCTCCCTGTGCTATGCGGCTGCTTCCCACTAGTTAACTATTTTACATTTGGTAGTGTATATATGTCCATGCCACTCTCTCACTTCGTCCCATCTTACCCATCCCCCTCCCTGTGTCCTCAAGTCCATTCTCTACATCTGAATCTTTATTCTTGTCCTGTCCTGACCCTAGGTTCTTCAGAAACTTTTTTTTTTTTAGATTCCATATATATGTGTTAGCATATGGTATTTGCTTTTCTCTTTCTGACTTACTTCACTCTGTATGACAGACTCTAGGTCCATCCACCTCACTACTCATAACTCAATTTTGTTCCATTTTATGGCTGAGTAATTTTCCATTGTATAAGTGTGCCACATCTTCTTTTTCCATTCATCTGTCTATGGACATTTAGGTTGCTCCCATGTCCTGGCTATTGTAAATAGAGCTGCAGTGAACACTGTGGTACATGACTCTTTTTGAATTATGGTTTTCTCAGGGTATATGCCTGAGGGTATATGTGCCCTTATATACTTTATACATCCTTCACTTATTCTCCTTGCCCCTTTCTCACCCTTAGCCTGTTTCTGTGCCCCACATCTCACCCCACCTTCTCTGATGATGAAATGGAAGTGACCATGGCAGAGTGAGTGGGAGCTCTTTCTGACTCACCATCGCCATCCCCTCTCCTTCAACATCCACTCCTTCCTTCCCTCCCTTCTGCTTCCCAGTCCTCTCTCATCTCTTTGCTCCTTTTTATTTTCTTTAATTGAGTTCTTCTCAGCCTTTCTCCATTTTCTTGCCACAATGACCCTTCCCCGCACTGTACTTACTTTAGGGTTCCTCCCACCCTCTACGGCCACCCACCTCCGAGCCATGGCTTCCAGCATAGGATGCTCTGTGCATCCCAGGTCTTCACTCTCCCCCCTGTACTGACCCCACCCTTGCCTCAGTCAGGCCAACCTGAAAGTGGGTGCCTTCAAATGCTCTCTGGGATGAACAATAGTAACAAAAGGAAAATGGAACAGGAAGATGTAAAGATTTATATATACAAATGTAATTCAGAAATGCAAATGTATGTGTATCCTTTAAAAATCAACTTTTAAAATAGAGGAAAATACTGAATATTATGATACTTTTATTTCCAAATTTTCACTCCTTCCATAAAGATATTCAAAATATTAAAATTACATTGCCACTAGGAACCTATCTTTTTCCTTGAGAATTATGGGCATTTTTATGCTTTCCACCAAAAAAAAAAAAAATCTAGTAATTCTAATTCTCCAAGAGTTTCCTTTTTTAACAGGCTATATATATTCCTTATAGATCAAAGCTATAGTCATGCTTCTCTACTTTCTTTAATCAATGTCTGAGTAGAAAAGAATTACTGCATTCAGAAGAAGCAGCAGTATGGCAGAGGGCAGGAAATCTGGTGCCCCGCATCACACTCCAGATAAAGTTCTGGTTCAGAGCAGACTGCACTATAAAATATCTCCCCATTTTAAAGTGGAGCTGATACATGAAAAACTTGGGTTCCCCAAGTAAATGAGTTCTTTGGTTGTTCTTCACCATACAAAGGTTTCACCAAAAAAATAATAATAATTATTTACTTGTTTGCTACCCTTAAAAACTTAAAGCAGTGCTTCCCTGGTGGTGCAGTGGTTGAGAGTCCGCCTGCTGATGCAGGGGACACGGGTTCTTGCCCCGGTCTGGGAAGATCCCACATGCCGCGGATCGGCTGGGCCCGTGAGCCATGGCCGCTGAGCCTGCGCGTCCGGAGCCTGTGCTCTGCAACGGGAGAGGCCACAACAGTGAGAGGCCCGTGTACCAAAAAAAAAAAAAAAACAAAAAACTTAAAGCGGTAGTCAATTTATCATATATTTGTTTGTATACAACTTCTCTGGACTGGAACAGATCAAGTACACCTGGAAGCAAAGCATGAGTCAAGAAGCCCAAACCACTGATTCATATGAAAAACTAAGAGAAAATTGTTAGCTTCTTGGAAGAACATACAAGCAAAGCCAGCCTTGTGAACAGTGGAATTTAAAGGTTGTTGTTTAAGAGCTGATCAATAGCAGATAAAGAAACCACAGTTTACCCAACCTCACAGGGTGGCTGAGAAAAAGTGAAAAATGCTGGTTAAAGGGTAAGATTTTTATCAAGCCACCATCAGAAGATGGACAAGACGCTAGAGGTGACATAACTATTTACGTCAGAAGAATGAAGGCCACATACGACATATGAAAGAGCAGAAAGCTAGAAGGAGTCTGGATCCATGAGGGCATCATGGACCTGAATTACCAGCTTAGAACTGCCAACCTCAAAAAAGGGGGTGTTGTTCAATATTTCCAGGCCCCCAAATATCAATCGCATTGCCTAGAGTTTCCAAGACATGTCAGTAAACACAATTCCTTAAATCCTTGGTTTTTAAGCTTTTTCATGTTATAAGACTCTTTAAGATTATGTTTTTAAATTTCTGAAATATGCTCACCTACCAGAGATACGCCAAATTTCATCTAATTTTTTTGAGGGGTAGGTCAGTACCCCCCTGCCTTAAGCTAAGGCCTTAATTATCACTTAGAAATTTAGCAAGGAACTGACAGCCAGCTGAGAACAAAAATGGAACAGAAGGCAGGCCCAACCTCATGGTGTCAGATAAGAGGAAAGGGTCCCATGGATCAGCAATTTCTCTACAATATGACAGACCACCACCCCAATTTGGAAAGACTCCCATTCTAAAAGCTCTGAAAATTGTGATTTAGGGGTTGAAGGTAGCAGGAGTTGTCTTAGAAAAGAGCTGACACTACAAGTGAGTGTAGATGAACTCCCTGAGAATCCTTTAGAACAAAATCCTACCGTCTCGTTACGATTTCTTAAATTATGCATTCTCAGACAATGAATATCCAAGATGTGGCCAAAGCTGTTTAGAAACACTTAGAGCATGTGAGCATAATTTCATACTGCGTTATAAGGGATTCCTATGAAATTACACGATGCATCGTTCTGAACCTCAAGGCAGTCCATCCTAAAACAGAAGTGCTCTGAAATGTATCAGCAAACTTTGATTCTTTTGGCTTTCTTATAACAAAGCCTTCAGAAATTAAGAATATTCTTTAAGACTACTTTAATCGGCCAAAACAGACAGTTCCCAATTTAAACAAGAGGAGTTTTGTCATTAAATGGCTGAGTAGCCAAGCACAGCTTTCTTTTCATCACTTTCTTTTTCACCCAGTGTTTTTCTGTCTTAAAGATATTACATCTCCTAAACTTTCTCCAGTCTTTCTTATAATCCGGATCTTGTATCTTTGTATCACAGATGTTATTTGTACAAAGGGCAGTTCGTAAAGAGCACTTGTTCTTTTAATAAAAGAATGTTTTACCAAAAAAAAAAAAAAAAAAAAGCTACTTCTTGAAAATAAACTTCTTTATTAGCCAACAGGCTATCGGAAATCTGGTCAAATTTTAGAATTCGGCTCTATTTTAAGACAGAAATTATTCCTATTCTTGCCTTTAGCTAAGATCAAGATGCAGGGTTCACCTGGGAAATCCAGAAGGCTCTCTTAAGGAATTTAACTCAGCCTTTCTGGCAAAGGACTTGGAATACATGGCGTAAGGATCTGACCACCCAAGACGGACCACCTAACACAAGTGTAAGAGAAGGGCAAAGGTGTATTGTCCATTCATTCAGGAATAATCTCATGAACTCAGACTCCCGCACAGGGATCACCACCCTGTTGGACAAATATGGTCCAATCCATTAGCATGCACCTTCCAGTTTTGAGGACTCTAGTCCGATGTGCTAATAAGAAACCTCCAGCTGCCTGAGGACTGTTCCCCATCCGTGTATTTCCAGGAGCCCCCCAGGGTAACTCACATGCGAGGCTGGGTGCTGCTACTGCAGGAGGCCGAGCAGGCCTCTGCGGGTGGCCACGTGGCAGACCAGGCAGACGGAGAATTGCTGCTGCCCGCCGCTGCCCCAGGCCCTGCAGCCCTCCCGTGGAGGACAAGAGGCCGCCTCCCTTTGTGTTATACTTTGTTAGATGGGTCCCTAAGCCATAGATCACTGAGCTCCAATGTGTCACAGACTGTCATGGCATGGTTTTTACTTACAGCTGTCTCTCTCCTCCGAGCCCCGAAGTGCCGCAGGGGCTGGGCTATGATTCAAGACTCATACCAGCTCCAGGGCTAGACTCAGTCTTCCCCCTGCTCTCTGATGAGTAAACCTTTGATACAAAATCCTACCCACCCCAAGGGCTGTTTCTCACAAGATCTCCTTAGCCCTCTGCAAACAGATGGTCATTGAGTTACACCACCTGCTGTGGGTGCAGCTAAGTCCCCCCCTGAGTTTCTTGCTACTCAAAGCCCACCTAGTCAAGGCTCGGAACATTCCCTTGGAGGTGATCAGACACTACTGTCAAAAGAAAATCATCTTGATTGGGGCAACTAACACGTCCCACATCATAAAGAACAAAGAGAGTTCGATTCAGGAGACAGAAGACCACCCAGGGCAAGCAAATAAGGAAAGGCAAGGAGAACAGAAAAGGGAAAATGTAGGAAGGAAACAAAGCCATGGGTTTGTGCTAGCACACGGCTTCCCAGTGATGTGGCTGACAAGGGTCAAAGCAGCTTTTCATTCCTGTGATGATAAGATGGTCATTCCCAGTTGGACCGGCCCCAGGCTCCACTCCAAAGCACTTTACACGAAGGTGCATAAATGTGATGTGACCTGCTTGTGACTGCAATCCAGGAAAGTCAGGAGAGGAATAATGACGGGACAAGGAAAATTCCTTACGCTACTTCCCCCCTTCAGACTCAAAGCCCCAGCTGTTTGATTTTGCTGATTCTAACAGGCCGCTGTGGGGCATTGAGGATGGCTGTAGCCTGCCAGCATTTGGACGTTTCTGTGGGTTTAATTATTCTCTGGTAATAACTTCTCCCTATTTCTATGAAGAACAGATGATCAACAATACAGCCCAGGGTCCTGTGTACTATGTAAGAGAAAGATACAGCTTTTTCCAAATATAGTTTATGAATGTCATACCCACATTCTGATGTACTCACTATAAAGCTGTAATATCAATAATAACAGTCTTTCCATTACAGATATTGGAATAAATGCTTTCCATGTGGAGCTAGAGTAATTATTATCAATATTTGGGTGAACCAGAATACCAGTGACAGCTCCAACAGCTGCATTCAGCTTTGGCTCAGTAACAAAACTCAGAAAGCTCCCCAGTGAGAAACAAGGCAGAGTTTGATGAATTTCACTCAGCTCTTCAGTTACAGATTATTAAAAGATGAATTATAAAATTGGCTCAATAATGGCCATGCACATTCTTTCTGGCCAGCATCATCCCCAAGGCTCTGATTGTCACAGAAGAATCTTTAAATCAGAGGACAATTCAGGTCTAACTCAAACAGACAGTGTTTGTAAAGCTGCCATGCACCATTAGCGCGTGCACTTCCCTGAGCCATGGTCCAATTACTCACCACAGACAGACACACACGGCTGCTAATGGGACAAAGACAACACGGAATGACATAAGGGTCTGAGCATTGTCTTTTTCTAGTTTCTGGAGAGGCATCTAGGAGATGGAGACAAGTAGACAGTGCTTTCAGGAGATATTTAACCAGAAGCCCTGGACCAAGGGCAGAGTTCTACATGCTTTCTTAAGCAGACAAAAGGTTTTGACAGTGTGTTCTTGTGAATTCTAGATGGAACTCAGCAAAATATGCTGAATCTATCAGGATGTTGAGTATTTCCAGTACAACACACTAAGATTTCATTCCCTTTCAGATTTCCTGTTTTAGGGTTCTCCAGAGAAACAGAATCAATAGAATAGATAGATAGATGGACAGACAGTTAGATAGAGCTATAGGTACAGCTACTGATATAGATATAGATACAGGGAGGGATATGAGTGTGTGTATATATATATATATATATATATATATATATATATATATATATACACAGAGAGAGAGAGAGAGAGATGATAAGAGTATACACATATACAGAGAGAGACTGAGAGAGAGAGAGAGAGATTTATTTTAAGGAATTGGCTCAGGAAATCATGGGGGCTGGAATGTCTCAAATCTGTAGGACAGGACAGCAGGATGGAAATTCAGCAAAGAGTTGATATTTCAGGCTTGAGTATGTAATCTGCAGGGCAAGCTGGCAGGCAGGAGATTTGTGCAGGGTTTCTACATTGCAGTCTTAACGCAAAATCAACTGATTAGATGAGACCCACCCACACTATGGAGAGTAATCTGTTTTACTCGAAGTCAACTGATTGTAAATGTTCATCATATCTAAAAAATACCCTCATAGCAACATCTAGAGTGATGTTTGACCAAACAACTGGGCACCAGAGCCTAGCCAAGTTGACACATAAAATTAACTATCACATTACTTTTTCCCAAAATATAATGGCTGAAGATAGAATATTTATATTTTAAGGGTTCTCAGCATTCCACATATCTGGCTGAGGAAGCCTCACACCTACTGCCTCACACTCACATACAACCATCTCCAGGACATGAAGACAGCTGGTGTCCTTCAGAATGGACGCTGGAAAGGTGTGTGCGTATAGAACTTGAGTGATCAGGCTGCTGTCTGTTTCCCGTCATCCCCACTACCCAGATGGACCTTCCTCTAGCACACCTGGGGAGAAGGGAGCTTTGACTCACATCTCTGTCCACCTATCACTTGATCCTTTCATTGATTTCCAGGCTACCTTGGGCCTCCACTTGTGTTGCTCCTGGGAACCCACTGAAGGCTAGGAATATGGTTCTCCCCTTGACGTGAGGCTGCCTCCACCAGGCTGGCCTGGACAGAGGGGGTCAGGAGAAGAACCCTTCAGGGCTCCTTTCCTTAGTTCCTCACCTAACATACCAGGTGGTGTGGACGCAAGAGACCGCTGGGACTATGGGGATAGGTAGAGGATACCACAACACAGGAATAAAAGTAATGCTGTACACCAAGCACCACTGTTCAGTGTTTAAGGAAATTTACTAAGGTTAACCCTTCTTAGGGACTCTCCTTAGGATATAGCTCAATTCCACGTCTCAATCCCCTGTATTAAGGACCATCTTTCCCTTACCCCCTTGAGGGAGAGCTACCTCTTCAATCCTTCGCAGGGTGAATCTCTGTTCCCTCTCTAGAACCAATCTGATACCCTACGAAGGAAATTTATGGGCCTCCACAGTCCCCAGCAATACCTTTCCAATCCTGGGATTATTCATCAAGAATGTGCTTTGGTCAATAATCCAGGTTGGGATTTGGTATTTCAAATACAGTTCCCTGTGGAGATCTCTCCACAGTGTGACAATGAAGGTAACATGCCCCCAGATTCTTCCTTCGGTCTTCTAGAATTTATAGATGACTTCCAGACAAAACATGCATGCATGATGCAGACATACACATCCCAAGAACAAAAATAATTCTATGAAGAAGTGCAGTCCAAATCTATATGAACAAAGAAAACTATTTTCTTCAAACAAACAAAAAATCTGCCAAGATTTTCCCTGCCCACAACAGAAAGATTATTTTATGTTCTTGTGCACAGTGATTTAGTTCCCCTTTTCATCATCTCCCTATTCCTAACGATTCCTGGGAACCCGGCTAGGCCTAAACATTGGAACATGTCATAAAGGCTTTCCTAATAGCAGAATTCCTTGCCCCTGAGTCACACCCTAAGACAGTCCTTCCCAACTTTGATCATGGTACATAATAAACTCATGACATGATAAACTCATATGGTACCATGGGATAAACGGACTGGGGCAGTTTAGAGGCTGTCTCAGGCCCCAGATCTGGCTTTCTGGAGGGGAGAGAAGGCAGGGTTTTGATATATACCTAATCTACACATAGCACCCCAAGGAGCCCCCAAACACCTGCTGGGACACTCTGCCCATACTGTGCTCATCTCCCTTGAGCCAGATCAAATTTTTAGGCAGAACTTCCTATCCCAATATTGTTGGCAAGTGGCAAAAGAACAACATAAAGAGATTCTTCCACCGTCAGCAATAAAGGCCCAAGGGCTGGGCTGAGAAGCTAGGCTGTGGTTTATTAGACACATCTGTAATAACTGGTCTTCAAAATTCCAAGGGAACTTATCTCTGACCTCATTTGTGACTATTCCCAAGTTAAGAAGCTGTGGTCTGAAAAAGCTAACTGGAGAGGTTGACTACACTTTTTATAGAGAAAAAAACAAAGTTCTTACAACTTGGAAAATCTCCTTTTTTCAACGAAAAAGGTGAAGAACAACAAGGACAGAACTGTAGGGAAAACTTCTTGAAAAATCCTGTTACCTTAGAGTATTTGTACCCACATCCTGGTTTGCTGACTGTCACTGAAAAATAAACACAGTGTCTTTCTTATTTTTCCACTGTATCCCAGTTCCTAGCAGAATGTTTGGCACATAGTAAATACTCAATAAGTATTTATTAAACCAATGTACTCCACAAATTGCTGGAGGGGATAACTTTTAGTATATTCACCCAGAACTTAGGGAACTGAAATTGGTTCCACTTGTAAATTACAGTTTAAGATTATTAGCAGGAGGAGGCTTTCTTGAAATAAGATTTCAGACAGAAATCCATCTGTCAACTAGTGATATAGATATTAAGAAATGAAAAGTCTCTAACAAAATTGCTAAGTCAGACCTCCTGTCTGTGTAAAGCAGCAGCTGAAGTGCCATTATCTGTTTGCACTGTGGGCAAGAGTCCTTCAGTTCTTTCTGTTCTCCACCTCCGGAACCTGTTGAGAAAGCAGATACCACCCAGCCCCCCCTCCATGAAGCAAACAGACCCTCATGCTGTTTAGAGTATATGACACCCTGCTGGTCAAATTCTTCTCTGAGCATTAGATACTTGTACACACACTCCCTTTTTTCTTCGTGCAAGTCAACAGCAGAGGCACTGCAGCTGGTTGAGTTATAATAAACACAAGCACTGTTAAAAATTCATTCAAATAGCCTTCTTTTTGTTGTTATTGTTAATAATCAGACAAGAATTGAGCTGAAGCTGATATCTTTAACATCTTTAACAAAAGAAGCTGTTTAAGCGAATACATAGTGTATACAAGTAAATATATTACTAAGATTATAGGAGACCACATTAATCCTACTTGTGAGAACTAAATTTTCAAATACTTTTATAGTGGTTGTTTGCACATAAAAGAATTTAGGCTCTTTAAAAACAAGTCATATACTTATTAAAGCATGCTAACTAGACTTCTCTATCAATGCTTTGTTGTATTCTGTTTCCTTTAATGATGCACTAAAAAGTGCTAACTGAATTTGTTTTAATATTCTACAGTATTTCACTTTTATAGTAGTTTAACTTAGAGGTCTAAATTAGTGAAATTTTATTCTATGAAAATATTGAGGTAAATGAGCTTATGAACACAAATACTACTGCTTAACTGAATATATGGGATTAAAAAAAAAATAAAACGCTTCCCCCACCAAAACGTACAACCCTTTTACAAGCACCTATTCTTATCCTTTTACCTTGAATACGACCAACACTTCATCATGGAAATAGTTGACTGAGTAACACAATGGCGAGAAGGCAAAATAAAGAAAATGTTCTTTCTCATTAACTATATTCCAATATTTGTTTAGTTTATCAGCTGTTCACTTTGTGGAATTTAGATCCTAAATCACAAAATCACAGAAAAGAAGATGAGAGCCAGAGCATGCCTCTGTCAGCAGAGACAAATGGGTTTCTATCTTGGTCTTAGATTCCCTGGAAGATATTTTCTGTACTGTTACGTAACATTTATTTTACACATACTCAATAAACATCTTCCCTGTGCAAATTCATGCTTCTACTGTGCTTCTAAAAATGTTTCCCTTATTTGGTGACTTAAGTTGGAGGACACCTGATTAGCCTCCTTCGGAGTTACTCGTTTCTAAATTTACACTTTCAAGAAGCATTTATTGCGTCACTTGCTATATGCCAAGCACTTGGCCCAGAATGAAAATAAGGCAGCCCCTGGCTTCATGAACTCACAATCTAGTGAAGGAAACAGACATGTAAGAAATCAAGTTAATGCCACATTATCAGGGATACAACAGAGGTAGGTACAAAGGAGGACCAGCCAACTCTGTATGGGTGCTGAAGAAATGGAGCACCCTATGGAAAAAATAAAAAAAATATAAAGCTCATCTGGTTCTCTGAAAGGTGAGGAGATAGTATCCAAAGGGAATGGGAGAGGAAGGCATTCCTGACAGCGGGAATGGCTGTGCATGATGAGGGGAAAACAGTGGGCAAATGATGCGTAGGTCATTATCATCAGAAAACAATGGCACGGGGCGGGGGGGGGGTAGTTGCTGGAAAGCCAAATTAAAACCAAATTATGAATGATCCTGATCATTCTTGTAAAGGCTAGTAGCTTTTTTTTTTTTTTTTTTTTGCGGTACGCGGGCCTCGCACTGCTGTGGTCTCTCCCGTTGCGGAGCACAGGCTCCGGACGCGCAGGCTCAGCGGTCACGGCTCACGGTCCCAGCCGCTCCGCGGCATGTGGGATCCTCCCAGACCGGGGCACGAACCCGCGTCCCCTGCATCGGCAGGCGGACTCTCAACCACTGCACCACCAGGGAAGCCTAAGGCTAGTAGCTTTTTGTCTGCTTTTAAGTCACAAAAAGCTTCAACAAATTGAAGTTCTCCCTAGGAAACACACATTTCATATAATACCATGTCTTCCCTGACCGTATGCTCATGCCTTTGCTATTTCATGTCCAAACGTTTGAATTCAAAGATCAGAATCCCCGTTCAGAAAACTGAATATGAGCTGGAGGGTCCCAAAGGACTGGTTTCACCGCTGAGACTCTGCTTTTTCCTCTTTTCTCCAGTCCTAAATTTCCTACTACAGTCTGCCTTTCCCACATTTGTTTGCTCCTGCAGCTATGCTATGCAGAAGAGTTCAAATTTTGGAAGATCTCTTTCTTCTGAAAGATCTCTTTCTGCCCTTCCTTATGTTCAACTTCAGTTAGTAACAACCATGATGACCAGTATCTGTGATCACTCTCGTCCAGCACAGCCTAAGCTATCATTCTTAAATTATGTAAAGCCTTCCTCTTTCACGCCATCTACAATTAGCTTCTACAGGTAAAGATGGGCATGCTAAAATAGCTATAACTTTAACCTTTCTTGTTTTACCTCATTTTCTTATTTTTAATACTTTCCATTGTCCTATTCTGGATCTCAAGAATCTTAATACAGGGATATAAGATCAAGAGTTGATCAAGGCTGAAGGTAACGAGTAGATTAATTAGCAATTCCCACATTCAGTACACTATACATGCATCTCACATCACACCATCCTTCCTAACCCTGGAGTTTGGTTGCTAATTTAAACATAACTTATGGCCCATGACGTTTCTTTCTAAACGTCCCAACCCATGATAAAAATATCAAACAGATAATTGTGTCCCCTTGGGAGAACGACAAATCCTGAGGCCATATGTGCAAGTCAAGAAGTAGACATTCTCCATGGTTCCTACTCCTGCTTGGCCATATGCTGCTTCAAACATCTCAAAAAAATCTCCAGAAAATGTGCTAGCTGAAGCCCTGAAGACAGATAAGGCAAACTCAAGCCTGGAATAAATACGGATATTTGTCCAAATAAATCCTGCCCCTTCAGAGTGAAAAGGGTCCAGTGTAGTCAACTTGCCACCAAGAGGCTCGTTGGTCTCCTCAAATGACAGTCTCTGCTGTTGGCAGTCAGGCATGTGCTGAGGCAGTAGCTAGATCTACTGTGCTGAGTGGGAGTCCTTACTATCGAGCCCATGCATAGCCTCCAACCCGACCACCGTGACTGCTCTATTCACAGGCAAGCCGTTCCCATTGGGGCATATTCCTCCATCACTGCCTTTCAAGGCCACCCCTGTACGTACTATAGTGCAGATGAGATCCACTTTTCCCTTGCACTGTCTTTTTGAGTCAACCCATCTGTGAACCAAGCTTAGGAATGTTCCTTCTCTATCAACTTGTCATTAGAGATTCCTCCTATATACCTTAGGTGTAAACTGAGGGAGAGGTGCTTGATGGCCTGATAGGGAATTCAGAATCTGGAATGACAATTCAGAGTTACTCCAGGTTGAGGTGGGGACCAGATCTTTACATCCTTGCCCAGATCACTTAGGGACAGGAGCTGCTCTGGGAAGGATGTGTGGCATTGGATGAGGTGACGCTTCTTCACCCAAAGGTAATTCCAGAGTTGACAGCCGGGAACTAACTGTGTGCCAACAGCGCTCCCAGCAACAGATGTGAGGGGAGATTTCGGAGGCGCACTATGCAGGATCCACTACACAACCTGAGCTCGAATCCATATTCTACCAGTTTTTAGGTCTGTAGTTTTTGTGTTGGTCCAGGTTCTCCACGAAGCAGATTCCAAGACAGGGTTAGACATACAAGAGATTTGTCAGGAGGGTAAGGCTGGCGTACTGATTTTAATAGTACTCGCCCCAGATGCACGTCCTTCCTGGCCTCAGAACGTGAACTTATTTGGAAATAGGGTTGTTACAGAGGTAATTAGTTAAGATGAAGTCATACTAGAGTAGGGTGGGCCCTTAATCCTATGTGACTGGTGTTCTTACAAGAAGAGGGGCAGAGACATGTGCAGAGAGAATGCCATGTGACGACACAGACCCACAGACAGGAGACGGTCATGTGACAACGGAAGCAGGGATTGGAGTTATGCAGCTGCAAGTCAAGAAACACCACAGACGGCTGGAAGCGTCAGAAGCTAAGAGAAAGGCATGGAATAGATTCGACCCTAGAGTCTTCAGAAAGAATGTGGGCCTGCAGACTACCGGCCTCCGAAACCGTGAGAAAATAAATTTCTATTGTTTTGAGCTACCCAGTTGTGATACCACAACAGTACATGGCACATACTATGGGCTTGATATAATTTAAGCTGTTTTTTAAAGCAATTATGACAGTGCCTGCCACGTGGTATATGCTCATTAGAAGGCAGTTGATAGTATTATTAAACTTTGACGAGTCAGTATTTCTCAGGCAAAAGTACTTCCTGAGTACCTGTGTCTCCTGTGCCTGCCATTTGTTCTCAACTTCCCATGGGGACCTAGAGATGTTGCAAAGCTTCACAGGGATAATAAGCCCAATGTTAAAGAAAACAATTAGTAGGTCTAGGTGGTATCATGTTTTTTTTTTTCTGAGCAACAACAAAAAAAAGTTTTTTAACGGTCTCAAACAGAAACAAACAAAGGAGGATAAAACTCACAAGGGGAAAAAAATTACTTGGCAAAGGCAGCCTAATACCATCTCAGACCTAAATTCCAAAAGAATGATACCCCTCCAGGGAGCTCAATAGCCATCTAATGGAAGAGAGTGTTAACAAGAACAAAATCATTTTGCCCCTTTGCACAAACTTCCACCAGAACTACAGATGTCGGACATCATTTTGTACCGGGCATTAGTCAGCTGACCCTTGTTTACAAATTCTTGTTGCGAATTTGTTTTGCTTTCAGCCACAGCCATCCCTGGCTCAGGACTGAGAGAGCACTAAACATTTCATTCTGTGAACTCTTTTGGTTGATTTAAGGGTGAGGCTGACTAGAGAGGCTAATCATGCAGCCCAAAGAACAGAAGCTTTGACTCCTCACGGAGAAAGCTCTGACTTTTTCACCCGAGTAACTCCAGATGACTTTCTCCTAGATTGCTGGCTAGAGAATGAAATGAGTCGCTACTAAGAAGAGAATAGTCAAACAAAAACTGCCTGTATGTACTCCTTGTGTCCCTGTGTCCAAAATTTGATGAGCGATTGATAAACAAGAAGACCTCCCTGGTGGAAGGAGACGGCAGGACTCACTTTTCCTCACTAGATCAGAACTAATTAAATCAGCAAAATTTGAGGTAGTTCCAAAATCACAGAGTATCACCATTGAAATGATTTTCTGTTACTTATATTTCTCATGGACTTGTTTCTAGAAATGAAAAATGGATCCTCTCCGATACCTGTCCAAGAGAAAAAAATGACTATTAAGAAGTCTTGCGTTTAACAAGGATTTGATTAGGATTAGTGCTCTTTCCAATGGTGGCCTCCAGTTAGGTCCAGAATGTGGAGCATTTGCATTCATTGACAGAGACGAAAATGAACAATGGGAACAATGAAAAATAAAGAGAGAAGTTCCGAGGATGTCAAGGTCTATTTCATCATGACTAATGAGTTATAATTTCTATCCTCTCTTCTAGGGCATTAAAAAAAATAGGGCTTCTGCCAGATTTCAAAAAGACTTTTGATACAGTCCCTGCCCCCCATCCCCAGGGGACAGGTATGCTTTATTACCTACAGTCAGTTTCCCACACTTGATTGTCCCATGAGAGAACCTTAATTCTTTTGTTTTAAGATCCAAGAATGAAATTGGGTTTCAGTGCAAAAAAAAACCTATCCCTATTATCTTCTCTTAATTTTCATCATACTTGAAGTAAGATCATTCATCCTCCTTACCTTTGCAGTACAATTTTAATTTAGAAATGTCAGAGATTTGTAATCCTGTTACCTGAAAAATTATATGCCAGAAATGAGTCTTTATTTTTCTTGAACAGCACAGTTTTTGCAATTAACTCCACCCTTCCTTAGAGGCATATAAATGAACACAGCTCAAGACCAGGCTCCCTGACCATGTCAAACTTCTGGTCTCCCAGTGTTTGTGAATGTCACAGTCACATTACATTGAAAGTCAGGCCCTGAAAAACAATGCATAGAACTTGTGATATTCTACCTTTGTTTCATGAGAAGTATCAGAAGAAAATAACATACTGCATCAAAAACTTAGTTACGAGTAACCTAGGTATTAAGACTCCAGACTGGATAGTTTGGCAAGTTTCAACCTCTTTTCCTTTTGATACCATGTAGAACTCAGCTATTTTTTAAGGGAGACCAGAAAAAACTGTTGTAATATAAATGGTTAAGAAATTTTCATCATAGGGCTTCCCTGATGGTCCAGTGGTTAAGAATCCACCTTCCAATGCAGGGGACGCAGGTTTGATCCCTGATCAGGGAACTAAGATCCCACATGCTGCGGGGCAACTAAGCAGGCATGCCTTAGAGCCCGCACGCCACAACTAGAGAGAAGCCCGTGCACTGCAACAAAGATCCTGCGTGCCGCAACTAAGACCCAATGCAGCCAAATAAATAAATAAATATTTTAAAAAAGAAAATTTCATCATAGTTTTCTTACAGATGGTTTATTTTAGTTATGTTCTCCAGGGCCCAGTAAGTTATAAATGCTATGAATGGCACAAAAGTAGAGCAAAATGCAACGTGAAAAAAGAATATTATCTCAGATCCTCTGTTCTCTTGTCACTTTCCACGTACTTCTGTTATGCACACATAGTATGATTTTATCTACATTATAGTCCCACTAAACTCAGCTCTCGGGGAACAGAGAATAAGCCTTGCTCTTCTTTGTTTTCCTAGGACCCAGCTCTTAGTAGGTATTCAAATATTTATTAAATAAATACGAATCAGGTAATTCACTTCCTTTGTTAGTTGCCAAACAGGACTAAAATTGAAAAACAAAATGAGTTGAATACACTTTTTCTTGTCTAGTAATGAGCTGAATAAAAACCATCTCAGGAAAATATCTAGACCAGCCCTTCACAACCAGGATTCCTCAAGAGAGTTAAGCCCTACAGGAAATGATTTGAGTAACTACTTTCTTCCAAGGATAGCACATTCTAGGTGCACAGAAGAAGAGTTAATTCATTACATACTATAGGTGCCTTAGGGAATTTGGGCTTCATTCTGTCAAACTATGGTTGCGAAGGGCTGGTATTGACTGTTACTGCACCAATTTAAACTATGAATATTAAAAAGACAAATCAGTTTTCAGTCTGACCTTAGGAAGAATAATGTCACATATTGATTAGGCCGATCTGTTAATGAGCTGGTAAAATGTTAAATGATTCAAAGCCCAGATACCCTAGAAAGCAGAGCCTTCTAACTCATTTAAGGTGCTGATACTTTGTTTGGGAGATAGAAGCCCAGGACAGGAAGGGAAAGAAGAAAATAAATCAAAGCACAGGCACAGCAATTATGATGCAGTTTGCTACCTCCCATCCCCCAACTCACGACCCAGGAGGAAACCCAGCAGGTCACTTGGCAGGCATGTTCACATGGCACATGGGACTTCTCTAGAAGGGCTGTACCCCAGAGCAGTCCATGGAAGATGGAATGGAGGTAGAATTTATCTTTCCAGCCCCTTTCATCTCCCATTTCCCACTGATCAAGGCTCACCCCAGGGGGAGCTTACACCCACTCACTTCTTGGTTGCATAATCCAGCGTTCCAGGAGTTCCTCAAGACTCCAGATCTCATGCCTGCAGTGTTATCATTCAACTCTAAAAGTGAGGGGGCAACCAGTTGAGGGTGGGTTACCAACCAAGAGAGAAAGAAAGCAGTCATGAAAATCTAAAAAGCCACCTAATGTTCATGCCCTAGAGCAGCTTGATTAAACTTTACTCAGGGTGAAGAGCTTAGAAACCACGTTTTACCTGGAGACCAAGGATTGCTAAGGCATATGTGAAGGGAGATCCCATTATAATAAGAAAGATTCTTCTAAGACTCTGTCTTGGGTTTGCATCTTCTAGGGAAATGGCTCCAGTCCAAGACACACACTCTCCTTTTACCTTATCTTGGAGAGGCCTGGGCACTAGTCTAAGCTACTATTTTAACATGTCTCCCAAAAGGTAAATTGCTGTTTCTGGATATAGTTTGAGGAAAGCACTTCAGTGAATTGTTTAGCTAGGTTTGTTTTTAATAAACCTTATCCAGCTTACAATTTGCACAACTATTCAGTCAATTTGTGTTAAGACCTGGTGTCATCATTCTTTCACCTACATTTAGTCCCTTGGCTAACTCACCTACTATTGTTAATTAAGTATTTCAACTTGCCCTAACTCCAGGTAAACTAAGCCAGGTTAGAGTTAGTATTAGCTAACTCTTAAAATAGGTAGATGACCACAACTCTCAATTGAATCATCTCCTAGAATCTTTTCTCTTACAATAAAATTGAACACCTAAGAACTGGAGCCTGCACAGATGTCTAGGAGCATTCACTTTTTTAGCAGAAACTATATTCATTGAATCTTTCTAGGCTTGGGTCCACTTTGGCAATTATGTACATCATTCATTAGCTACCTTGTGGAACAAATGCACCTGCAAATCCTGCCATTCATTTGAAAGGTTAAATGTCAAATCCACCCAAGTCAAAGCTTCTACCCAGATCCAATCATACATGATGAGATGTTGGTAGTGATCATGGAATTTTGCCAAGGGTTGCAAGTGTTTGGGATTTACCAGCCAGTCTCCTTAATCTCTGATTATAATATTAACAATCCCCAAAGCAATTACCCACCTTGGAAAATTTAGATTAAGTAAATACTTGTGTATCAAATCCATTAGGCTAAAAACTTCTAAGAACATTAAGTGTTTTCTAGTTAAAGCTAAATGGACTGGAACAGTGCATTGAACCACGGCCTTGAGGAAGGGAAAGTCGGCTGGATCCCTTGTGTAAAGGAGTAACTCCATCCCTGAGTTCTCTCTCAGTGAAGCCATTTTTTTTGGCATCAGGCTCACTTTTTTTTTTTTTTTTTTTTTTTTGCGGTACGCGGGCCTCTCACCGCTGTGGCCTCTCCCATTGCAGAGCACAGGCTCCGGATGCGCAGGCTCAGCGGCCATGGCTCACGGGCCCAGCCGCTCCGCGGCATGTGGGACTTTCCCGGACCGGGGCACGAACCCGTGTCCCCTGCATCGGCAGGCGGACGCTCAACCACTGCACCACCAGGGAAGCCCTCAGGCTCACTTTTGATCCATTAGCCTTCAACCATTTGAAGGGCTCATGACATCACCTGTGCACGTTTACAGTACTGAAGGTTTCTTTTTGTAGAACACTCAGCAATGTGGAGTCATTTATCAAAAGCAGCTGGCCTCCATCTACACCTTGATTTAGTCTGAACCGTGCCTAAGAGCTCTGCAATCACTATGGAGACTAACATTAAGTTTCGACTGAAATCTCTGCTGGGATGAGTGATTGATAGCCAAAGCTTCCCCCCTTGACCCATTTTTCCCCCAGTAGCCTCTCCTTCTACAACAGTAAGTCTTTCTATTTGGCTCAACTGTTCTTAAAAGTCTGTGTCCATCTTAATAGAACAAAGAGTATTGTGATGAGATAAACAAGATATGGCCTTTAGTGCCAATCCTAGCTGGAAGGTCAACTACAACATGATAGATGCAGTTTCACAGACTATAGTAGAACTTGTAGGACTGAAGTCCAGCTGATATAAATGAGTACTGTCATACAGGTTGTCAAAATATTGAAATACTTGTATATTTCTTGGTAAGTAGTGCTGCCCCAAGCTTCCCACTGTACTCCCATGTCCCCAACACCCCAGCTCCCCTGGGCCCTCTCCCTGGATCTTTAATCCTCCCACAATCCAGTAACTGAAGGAGTAAACCTAGTCCAGTACTCCACGGCAGCATTAAAGCTGGCATCCACTCTGATCCATCTTGACCATCTGTGCCTGAGCTATACATACCAGTTGTTCAGTGATTTGAACAGCACCCCTGAGAACACGTGTACTTAGAAGCAATGGCCATAAAACTGTGGGACCCTGAAGAATACTGAGAACAATTGATATGGCCACCCTAGGATAGATTTACTCTCCTTCTAAACATCTGTTGTTAATTTCTCTTGTCACTTAGCTAAACACCAGGGACTCTTTCCCTGCTGCCATTTTGGCCCAGTCCTTATTTTCATGGTGCCTATTGTGATTTCAATTACTTTCTCAAAGCAATACCTGTACTTTGAATATAGTTAAATAAGAACAAAGCCTTCTCTGAACTGATGCATTAGCTCAAAAAACTGCCAATCAAAATTTCTAAGACTTCTGGTAGGAATATTGAATATGGCCGAAAGAGAGGAGAGAGAAACTTGAAAGAGTAAGAATTTGAGTCTGAGGGCTTCCCTGGTGGCGCAGTGGTTGAGAGTCCGCCTGCCGATGTAGGGGACACAGGTTCGTGCCCCGGTCCGGGAAGATCCCACATGCCGCAGAGCGGCTGGGCCCGTGAGCCACGGCCGCTGAGACTGTGCGACCAGAGCCTGTGCTCCGCAACGGGAGAGGCCACAACAGTGAGAGGCCTGCGTACCGCAAAAAAAAAAAAAAGAATTTGAGTCTGAAAAAAATTAAAAGTAATGTGAAAGAAAATCTGAAAATTCTCCCTCAAACTTAGGCTACAGAAAGAAGAAATAGAGAAAGCCAAGATGTGCCAGGCTTCTCGGTAATCCAAAAGGAGCAAACTCCTCCAAATTCCAGTAATGTGGATGGCAGAGCTCCCACGGTCCAACACACGGAGGTGGTTGTACAGAGAGACACAGCTTCTCAACAGACATGAAAATCAGAGTCATTGTCATCAAGGCCACTCAACGGCAAGATTTTAATAGAGTGCATTTTGAAATAAAATTAAAATAATCTGAAAATCTACAGACTGTTGTACTTCACAGACATAGCAGAGAGGGGCATGAAGAAAAATTGCTGAAATACACAGGCTCTTGGGAATTACAGCTCGACGGGAAAGAAATCAAAGGAATAACCACAAACTGTGTCATCATGAGCAGCCACCAGTTCGTTTAAACCACTGGGTACTCACCATGTGTACTCTGAGTACTCACTCTAACTGCGTCCTTAGAGAAAGATCAGAAGACTTTCCTGGCTGTGAAGATTTGGTCGGCAAACCAACTATACACCTACATAATAATAGAGTCGCTAAAAAGTATACACGACGGCCAATAGCCTACTACATAAAGCCTGCTTTTTGCTTTCGAGACATTCTAAAATCTAACTTGATGTGCTTTGCTATGGTCCCTCAGGAAATGTGATGGACCTACATTCTATATCCTGCACTTCACAGAGTTTCCAAAGCAGTCATGTCATTTAAATATTGCCTTGAGGCTTGTTTTCCCTTTCCTTCTTCTCCCTATCCAGGTAGAGATTGGTTCTAGATGAGCACATTTAAAATCTGTCAAATGTTTCACTCCTAAATCATATTGCCAACAGTAGTATGACTCAGATATGATGCAAAGCATGATGTGATAATTATAACAATGGCAGCAACTAACAGTTATCACTCATTCAGCAAACATTTATGGAATGCCTCCTACATGCCAGGCTCTATTCTAGCCAATGAGGAAACAGCAGTGAAGTAGATCTGGCGTTTATACTCTAAGGTGGGGAGACAATAAAACAATTGAGTAGATAAATAAGAAGGCAGGTTAGATTGTAATACATCCTATGAAGTAATTACAGAGAAAGATGTGATAACGACAACATGTAGGGGAGGGAGAACCTCCAAGCTGGGGTAGTCTGGGAAGGCCTCTCTGTGGTGGTGACATTTGAGCTGAGACCTGGAGCCAGCAATGCAAAGAATTAGGCATGAAGCATTTCAGGCAAAGGCAGCAGCAAATCCAGAAGCCCTGAGATAGGAATAAGTTTTGCTCATTCTAGAACAGCAAAGAGGCCAGTGCAGCTGGAGCACAGCAGAATGACGTGAGGTCAGGGATGTAGGCAGAAGCCAGATTACCTAGGGTCTTGATGGCCTTGGAAGGAACTTGAATTTTCTTCTTCAGAGCACGGAAAGAAGTCTTAAAGGATTTAAGCAGCAGTTCTGACTGTGGAGTGAAGGGGTCCTCAGGAAGCAAGGCTGGAAGAAGAAGCCTAGTTAGGGATGATTGCTACAGGGAGATGGCAATGGAGATGGAGAGAAGTGGCTGAATTCAAAATTTTAGAGGCAGAATTGACAGAACCTACCGATGAACCAGTTACATGAACGGAATAGAACATACTTTATTGAGCCCTCATGCATGGTGGGAACTGTACTACAAAAGCGTTTGCATCCACCAATCAGCCCATCTCAAAGATAAGAAAGCTTCAGGACAGAGAGGCGGAATAACTTACCCACGGTCCGTGGGCTAGGAAGTGGCAGAGCCAGCTTGTTTCCAGAGACCTCACTCCTAACCAACATATTATACGATATAATTCTAGAAATATTAATATCCTAGAATATTCTGAAAGTAGAGTTAGTATTTTCCTGTTGGGCACATTGTCACTCTTTCTTGCCCTTTTCCAGAGTTTAATCCTACAAATTTCTAGCTAAAGAAAGGATTATTTTCAGTTATCCTATAATCTCAGTCAGTTATGCTACCAAATATAAGTGATCTTTTAAACTGAGTTCTTAAAAGAGCCATCTATTCTCTTAGCAGCTAAAGTCCACACTCACCTCCATTTTCATTCTCCATACCTTCTCCAGATCAGTATTAACAGTTTTTACTTTCTTATATCATGCATCCTCCTCAGAAGGACAACACTCAGTGAATGACTTACGTGTCACAGTCAACTTCAATGCCAGCCAAGCAGAAGTGGCTGGAATTTTTTTGACATCTATCAAGCAGCTGAAGAGCTCACAATGTGTCCAGAGCCAGTGCTGGCTGTATCCTGGGAAGGTCTGCTCTCACCATCTACAACCCAAGCCACAGACCAGGTTCCATAGCTCAATCAACAGGACTCTGAAGGAAGGCCTGGATGAGCCCAAACCTAGCAAGGAATTGGAACCCTGGAGGAAGATGAACAAGCATGAACCTGGGTTCTCTATCATAGAGCCCAGACTGAGATGATTAATCCACACCCCCAAACTAAAAGTAATCAGGCAAAACTGAGTTGACCTTGGACAGCATGCATCTCAAGAAAACCACTGAATTCTTTATCCTCAGTTTTTTGCAATAGTTTTGTTTTTTTTTTTTAATTTTTTTTTTTTTTTTTTGCGGTACGCGGGCCTCTCACTGTTGTGGCCTCTCCCATTGCGGAGCACAGGCTCCAGACGCGCAGGCTCAGCAGCCATGGCTCACGGGCCCAGCCACTCCACGGCATGTGGGATCCTCCCGGACCGGGGCACAAACCCGTGTCCCCTGCATCGGCAGGCGGACTCTCAACCACTGTGCCACCAGAAAAGCCCCTGCAATAGTTATTAAGTGTTCCAATTCCCAGGACTAGTCCCTTCCCATTAAGCAGGAATAATATCTTAGGCTTTGTTATATTACTTTTCTCCAGTGGAGATTTAAGCACAGTCAGCAAAGTATTGTGATATGTCAGGTTGTACCATGATATATGGGAGATTTCAATCTCATCAGCTGTCACAGGGTCATAAGAATTTTCAAATTTTTGCTTGTGTAGCCTTAGGACACAATACATGAAGTAGAGTTTCACACTACTGCAAAATTTGCTTTTTTCCCCCTATTTAGTAATTTCAGGGGCTATTTTAACAAGAATTATACAGCCTGAGTCTTCTATAGTTTTGGAATATGTCATCTACTTTTCCCCAGCAAAATAAATTACCAGTCATATCCATAAAACTAAACTTTTTGCAAATTCTATATCCCTGAAATACCTGTCTATCAAATAATTTCTACTCACAAGAGACATGAAATAATCAACTTCTTCTAAACTTTTTTCTTCCTTCCTTTTAAAATGAATTTCAATTTTTAATCCCAAGGTTTAATTTCATTTAGTTGTGGTATTTGTATTTCACTAAATGAATCCGGAACCCCATAGATAAAAGGTATGTTTAAATATACATAACAACCTAAGTATTTCCACAACCACTTGATTTTTCTTAGTCCCTTCTCTTCTCTCCCATATACTCCCACACAATTCCTTCACAAATCTCAATTTAATACTGGAAAGTTGATAATTTCTAACACTGAAGTATCCCTGAACTTGAACAAACCAAATGCTATTTCAAAAGAAAACCCCACAAAGAAAGAAGCACACTGTGTAAGTAATTGAAGAATGACAATGAACATTCACATCCTCACATTCCCTAATCTACCTCAAAAAAGCAAATGATCTGAGTCTCTAAGATTATCTTTCTAATCATGCAAACAGACATTCCATTGCATTCCACGTAGATGTCTTGGTCATCAATCGTTTCAGCATCTATTTATTCATTATTCCAGAATTATTCGTGTGCCTACTCTTTATGACCTTGTGAGACTTCATTCTCAAAATGGAGATAAGTGAACATCATTATCTTTCAAAAATTAGGTTTGTGAGGAATGTGCTGGGTCTGGCACGGAAGCACCAGATAGGAGCTAACAATAGATAACAATGTTGGCAACAATGGTGGGCAATGGCAATACAAAGACTAATATTATTTTATTAACACCAATTGCTCAAAATCTAGCAGGGCAGACAGATGCATGGCTATAACAGGAGTACAAGTGGCACCATAAGTACAGAAATGATATGTCCTGAACTTTCCAGAATAACCCAAATTTTGAATATTTTGCCCTGCTAACAGACCTTGGGTTCCATACATGTCTCATTATCTTATTCATGAAATATGGTTTTTATAACTATAATAAAAACACAGTTGAAACAAGAGAATATTGAAGAGGGATCAGAAATCCTTGCTTTTAACTAATGTCTAGTTTTGCGGAAGAGCCTTATGCACATGAAACAATTAAAAAGCAAGATCAAACAGCACATAACTAGGCTCAGCTTCTTAAACCAGTCAGTAAGTGCTGGAAGGAGTATAAGGATTGAGAAGAGCTTTAAGGAGAAACTGGACTTTAATGGAGAAGCTTGAGTTTGAGTTCATACAAAGAGACAACATTACAGGGAAGAGGCTGACCATCATTACACTGAAGAAGACAGTACAGGTATAGGTCCAACTTCAGATTCTAAAATTGTTCCCTCAAAGATGAAAAAGCAAATGCATGGAGTACAGCGGGGGAAACGCCTCTGCTGTGGATACAGTGATCAGGAGCAATGTCTTCAGGCAATATATTTATTTCCTAAAAGAGCCTGAGAAAAGGAATTCACTGGTTCCTGGGCAGCTAAGTGGAAACTGAAGGTATAAAAACATTTTATTTAGCTGCAAACCCCCTTGCATTTATTTAGTATTTCTACCTTTGCGAAGCCCTTACTGTATGGTCTCACTTGAGTCTCATTGTGACTACAGCTAGTGACTGGGTGTAAAGCAAGCTCCCCTTCTGGCCCTGGGCTGTGTCTGCAATTCAGTGTTCACAGTCCTAAAACACTGGCTAAGTAATCCACATCTCTACCTTGTTGAATAAGAAAGCACTGCTAATGGAATTGGGCTCCTATGAAATGTAAGCTCTGCCTTGATTTAGCAAAGACATTTGACTAATGTTATATAATCATTGATTAATTGATTGGTTTCCTTCTTAAGTTTCAGATCTGATTTGATTTTGTTTTTTTAAACATCTTTATTGGGGTATAATTGCTTTACAACGGTGTTGTAGCTTCTGCTTTATAACAAAGTGAATCAGTTATACATATACATATGTTCCCATATCTCTTCCCTCTTGCGTCTCCCTCCCTCCCACCCTCCCTATCCCACCCCGCCAGGCGGTCCCAAAGCACCGAGCTGATCTCCCTGTGCTATGTGGCTGCTTCCCACTAGCTATCTACCTTACGTTTTGGTAGTGTATATATGTCCATGCCTCTCTCTCGCTTTGTCACAGCTCACCCTTCCCCCTCCCCATATCCTCAAGTCCGTTCTCTAGTAGGTCTGTGTCTTTATTCCTGTCTTACATTTGAGACGATTTGAAAGCTAAATAAGAGGCCTCACATCATGAATCCCCTCATGTCCTAAGTAGTAGGCATGTAACTGTGTTCCAGAAGTATCCAGAGGAAAAGAACTGCAAAGCATTAAGGGCTATTTATTGTCCCATAATATAAAATAGTAAAGGCTGTCTTTTGATTATGGAAATAGGAGTACTGTAATGGATGTAGCTCTACAAGAATATGTCCTCCCATTCCCACTCGTTCGAGAAGTAGAATGTTCCCCCTCTACAAGGTCTAGGAAATGTTTGGAAATGATGCATGTCAAGCAAATTTATAGTATCCCCAACCGCTCTTTAGCATTTTGGTCTATAGAGCTACTTCTGGCCAATCAAGAAGTCTGGCTTTAAATGAATTTAACAGAACCACGTAGACCCAACGGAGCCCTTCATGACCGTAATACTGTGCCTTCTCCAATCTGGTAGAGAATAATGTCTTGGATTTAAAGAACATCTTGACTCTGTAATCTCCAAGTACATTTACAGTTAAGGCTTTGACCCTTTTTGTAAATCCTTCTAACTATCTCATCATTGATTTTCAAAAAGGTAACTTAAATACTTATAGCCTAAGCAGTTTGCCCCAAATCACCTGGGGATCCAAACTTTGACTAAAATAGTCATTGTAGCCATAATAAGGAGCTCCTGGAATTTATAAAGTTAGGAAAAGTCCTCCTTAGAGAATGAAGCCAGTAAGAAGTACATGGAGTTTAGACAGTTGTAAAAGCAGACACCCCTATGAAATAGCTTATAAGCATATTGTTCCTAAAACTGGGGAAATCAGCAAATACCCTCAGAAAGATAGCTAAAATGTTGTTGATAGAAAAGAAAACTCACTATACCTTATCTAGCATGGAGCAAGGATGGCTTTGGTAAAAGTTTTTAAAGGTGACGTAATGGTGCGAATATCTTCATATTTATCAAGCTCTCTTGAAGGAGAAACACCCCCAGTTCGAGGGAACCATGCCTTAGAAATGTCCACTCTTATTTCTATTATCTGTGACATTTAGGCCTTTTGCATGAAGGTACTTACCAGGCGAAGACCTCTAAAACTGTGCATAATTACAAAGAATTATTCTGACAGATGTTGCTCATACCACTATTTAATACATAGGGATTCTGGTTTACATGCCAATGCCTGGTGAGTTTCATTACCAAGATCTTGTCTCCTGCGTGCTGGTCATCTCTGTGTCACCGACAAGTGTCTGGACCTGTGAAGTTGAGGACCAGTTTATCATACATGATGCCCTCTGCAAGGTACTCATTCCCATGGGATCCTGCCTATGGCTGCCAGACAGCTTCTCTCAGGATCTGTTCTTACCTGTGACATCTTAGATCCAGTGCTCTAGATCAGTGCTTCTCAAACTTTAATGTGCCTTCAAATCATCTGAGAATGCTTTTAAAGTGTAAACTACAATGGATGCTTAACAAGCCAAGCGGATACTTTTTTTTTTTTTTTTGCGGTACGCGGGCCTCTCACTGTTGTGGCCTCTCCCGTTGCGGAGCACAGGCTCCAGACGCACAGGCTCAGCGGCCATGGCTCATGGGCCCAGCCACTCCGCGGCACGTGGAATCTTCCCAGAGCAGGGCACGAACCCATGTCCCCTACATCGGCAGGCAGACTCTCAACCACTGCACCACCAGGGAAGCCCCAGATACACTATTTTTTGCTGCAGAGAATCTAAAATGTTTCAGTTTCCCTACCTGTGAAATAAGGGGGTTCAATGAGCTCTTGATGGTAGGTAGTTTTGTTCTCTTGAACCATTTATGAGGGATTGCTGTGGTAGTACTATCCTGGGAAGGAGTCTGAAGCTGTCTCAGGAAAGAGTGATTGATTAGTTATGTCTGCTATGTGTTTAGGATGGAAAAAAACATGGTAGATATATCATGTTAAAAATGCTATATAGATAATCTTTGAACTTCCTAACTTCCCATAATTCTTGGACTTCATAGCAGTATTTTAGGTATCTTGGGAAAGAAAATTTTCTTTGATTAATGAAAGCAAGCCATCTAGAATCCCAATATTCAACATTTGTGAGTGTGTTTGTATATGTTTGTAGCAGAAACAGCTGTTAAGCCCAGACTTTTGAAAGTTCAGATTTTCTCTAGGGAAACTCCAAAAATAACACATACCTCTGGCTCGCTGCCTCTGCCAGAGTGGTACTACAGCTTTGTCTGTGTGATCAGGAGTGAAAGGGATGTGTCTATCACACTGCCAGAGTTTCCAAGAGCTGCTATAAAACAAATTAGTTAAATTTTAATGAGACATGGAGAAGATCCAGGTAAAACAGAGGAAGTTGTGAAAAGTTGGAGAGAAGTTCCTCTTTCCTTCTTAAATTCTTCTTGTCCTTATTCAACTCAATTTAATATATATTAAGATCCAGTAGAAACAAATCACAAATGTCTGATGTTAACGTCATATCCATTTGATGGGATGTTATCTAGCCATTAAAACTGTTTATGAAAAATCTGTAGTAACAATGTGGAATACTCTTATTCTAAGGTGGGAGAAAATGAGATAAAAATGTTCACAACTGGGGCTTCCCTGGTGGCGCAGTGGTTGAGAGTCCGCCTGCCGATGCAGGGGACACGGGTTCGTGCCCCGGTCCAGGAATATCCCACATCCCGCGGAGCGGCTGGGCCCGTGGGCCGTGGCCGCTGGGCCTGCGCGTCCGGAGCCTGTGCTCTGCAACGGGAGAGGCCACAACAGTGAGAGGCCCGCGTACCGCAAAAAAAAAAAAAAAAAAAAAGTTCACAACTGTTAAAATATATACATGGGGAGGGGGGAAAATGGAATGCAAACAGCCTTAAAAGATCAGTTGTTGTTTTTCTTTTGTTTTTTTGTTTGTTTGTTTGTTTTGCGGTACGCGGGCCTCTCACTGTTGTGGCCTCTCCCGTTGCAGAGCACAGGCTCCGGACGCGCAGGCTCAGCGGCCATGGCTCACGGGCCCAGCTGCTCCGCGGCATGTGGGATCTTCCCAGACCGGGGCACAAACCTGTGTCCCCTGCAACTGCAGGCAGATTCTCAACCACTGCGCCACCAGGGAAGCCCCAGTTGTTGTTTTTGAAGACTAAATCTACCCACACAACGTTTCTTAATTTTTCAAGTTTGCTACAATAAGTGTGAATCATTATGGTTTTTACAAAAGCCAATAAATTATTTAAAAAAAAAAACTTACTATGTTTGATCTAAAGGAATGTTTGCCTTGTTAATTATAGAAGCACTGCAACAATATTAAGGCTAACTGAACGATAAGCATATATCCACCTATGATATCATCACTTGGAGACATGTCCATTTTACTTTTAGTGTAGTATCATAAATATATTTTGAAGTTTGAAATTTAAAAAATTACACCTTCTAAGGGGAAAAATGTCTGTGCTTGAAGTGTTAGACTGTAAATCTCAAAGGAAGCTAGAAGTGATTGTAATTAAGAAAAGAGTTATGTTAATTCAAAACTCATTCATTTAAGTTTAGGACTTGGAAAAATAGAGCAAGGACTATAATAATGGCCAGAAGACTATGCCCCCTTCTGACTGGAAAAGAACTGATACAAAAGGTTCACAGTGGGGTAATTCCATAAATGATTAAAATACCTTTTTTTTTTTTTTTTTTTCAGTTTTAGGGCAGCTACATGGAACAAAAAGCCAGCCTTTCCTGTGTGTAAAAAGACATCATGATAACAATGATAGTATAAATAACAATTACCTAACATTTTTCCCATTCACAAAGCACTTCAGCTGATTTTAGCTTATTGTTCTCAACAACCCTGGGAGGTAGGTATGGTTATGCCCACTTTACAGATTCAGATACTGAATCTCAGAGATACTAATTGAGTAGCCCGAGATCACATAGTTAGAATCAGATTCAAATCTAAGTCCCTGGAATTCAAATTCTCAAGCATTTCTACTACTGCCACTGGTAGAAAACCAAATGTTTTGGGGAAGAAACCCACCCTGCCTATCAGAATGAAAAAGCTCATGTCATCAAGAGACTCCTGGTTAAAGCACAGTGATCCTCAGAGGAGTATATAGAGGCTTATCAGAATCATTTGTAGGGGCTGTTTCAAATGGTATGCCAACACCCCAGATTTCTCTTATACCTTTCCTTGGGGCATCGTGCTCCCTTCTCGCAGTGAGAATCACCCCTTCCTTGCACACCAGCAGAACTGATGTGTGCTGATGTGTCCTGGTACTGTGTTCTGTCTTTCATGTGTGTTGAGACAGGAAGAAATGAAAACTACTGTTTTTGCAGAAGAAAACTCTAGGGAATGTAAAGTTTAGTGTGGGCGAGAGTTATAAAGGTCTTCGAGCCATAGAGCCCGGACATGCTAAGAAAGGTTCAAAAATTGGTGGCTTTTCTTAAAGAAGAGTCAAAATTCACTAGAGGGATATACAGGGGACTGGTTCTTCTCCATTCGTGTACCACCCCAGGCCCATTCTCTGTTCTCTGAAAACGTAGATCCCCAGAGAACTGACACAGATATTATCCAGATTCCTTGGACTCTGGTGCTCTACAGCGTTTAGCTAATGGAAGGCAAAGGCTAAAGGAAGGAGGGTGGGAAGGGAGAGAGATGCTTGCTCCTTCCTGCTCAGCGCCACACACACCCCCCACCCCGGTTCTGGCAGTGGCTCAGTCCCTCCCTGACTATGGCTCTTGTCAGGCAGCTCCTCTTCCACGGCCTGAGCTCTCAATGGATCCCAGAAATACTGTTGCTTCCCTCCACTCTTCAGTCCCTGGAAACAGTTTCTCATTGTTGCTTGTCCCTGGTTGTTTCAGCATTCCTTCTTGGTCTCCTTAATCCTGCCCAGAGCTCTGTAAATTGTCCACTTACTAAACTTTCTTCAAAATTTCAATTGAGTATGCCAAAGGCAGAGATATAGGCAGAGATTGATATAAAATTTCCTGGCGGGCTTCCCTGGTGGTGCAGTGGTTGGGAGTCCGCCTGCCGATGCAGGGGACACGGGTTTGTGCCCCGGTCTGGGAAGATCCCACATGCCACGGAGCGGCTGTGCCCGTGAGCCATGGCCGCTGAGCCTGCGCGTCCGGAGCTTGTGCTCCGCAACAGAAGAGGCCACAACAGTGAGAGGCCCGCATACCGGTAAAAAAAAAAAAAAAAAAAGTTCCTGGTTATGCCTAGTTATGCGTATTTCTTTTAACCTTGCTCAAAACTATCTTTAAATGCTATGCTACTGTGATTAGTTGACATTAATGTATTGATATTTTACTAAAGAATATGTTTATATTTTGTAATATGTAATTTAACCTAAATGATCCCCAAGGTCCCATGTAGCTCAGTCTCAGCTGGGAGTTACATTCAAAGGACACACAAATCAGACTTCCTAACCTTTGGACAATATTGTAGATATTGGCTGTAGGGTTTTTTTAATGTGTTATCCAGGAGTTTTATACAGGGTACCAACCAGAAAGTTTTCCAAAGTTGTATTTAGACCTTTGTCCGTATCCCCCAAATTCCAAGCCCAGTACAGCTACTAAACTTTTTCCTGTTTTCTCTCATTTCGAGATTGCCTCACAGTTCTGCTCTCTCTGTTAGCTTCCTCCACTTGCCTGTGAACACTTTCCTTGGCTTCCTGGCCAGGTGTGACCACCAGAACTGACCCGTTCCTGGCCTCGTGGCTGAAGAACCACGCATCCCCTGATCCTTCCTCAATCCCCTGAGAAGGAAGCATGCAGTCTTCTGGGAATTCTTCTGGGTTTTTTTATTAATAAATTTCATGGACAATTTCTGATGAATAAAATTCTTCCTTTCACTTTGATGAGAAACATGTTATAAACTAAGGTACCCTCACCTTAGGGGAAAGCCTTGCCCTTTGGATCTTGATTCTGTAGCCTAAACCACACGAAGCCACCTGAATACAAACGTACTACACCCAGGAGGAAATGAATTACCTCCCTTAGAGAGAACATGAACACTAAAGACAGAGTGCACTTCTCACTAATGTGGGAAAAACACGTTGATGGATGGCATCATACTCAATGCTTATTTATATTTTAAAGAATAGTTTGTCTGCTAAGGAAAAACTCAAGATGTTTTCTTTTCCTTTCTAGAAAGAAAGAAGCAGACATAAACATTTTCTGAAGGCACAGAAAGTATCTCACTAAATCAAGAAAATATGGGAAGTCTGTGCCCAAATCTATGATGAAAGTGCAAAAAAAGGATATCAAAATCATTCAGGTCTCTTTCTGTAAGAAATCCAGACTGCAAGTTATTAAGTCCTATACACTTACCTCAAAAATTCAGTTCTGTTGCACAGAATATGGAATAATTACATGAAGTTATAGGATAGACTCTAGCCAAGAATAATCTCATCAATTTTCAATATCACTGCCAGAGCACAAAGCAAAAACAAAGAAAAACTAAAGCAAAACCTGTGAATTGTACATACTTTTTCTCAAGTTTTCAGACCCTCTTCTAAGATACCCTAACACTGCTTGCCAAGTGTGAGCTCAACAACCAAGAGAGTGGAGACATAGATTAGAACAGCAAGCTACAGGTGCCAAACACTTAGTAAGCCAGCATCCTCCAGAATCACTCACACAGGGCCAATTGATAAGGAAAAATGGCTCCTTTTTAAGAATGAGTCAACATAAAATTCTGGCACATCTTCCTTTGTCTACTCAATGGCAGCAAGAGAATGTGTCTGAGAAAAGATGGACCATCAAGTTAGAGATCTCTACTACTGTCTTAGTTCCATCTGGGCTACTATAACAAAATACCACACACTGAGCAGCTTATAAACAGTAAAAATTTATTGCTCACATTTCTGGGGACTGGAAGTCCAAGACCAGGATGCCAGCATGGTCAGGTGAAGACCCTCTTCTAGGTCACAGACCTCTTATGGTATCCTCACATGGCAAAAAGGGCTAGAGATCCCTACCCTCTGTGGGATCTCTTTTATAAGGCCACTAATCCTATTTATGAGGGCTCCACCCTCATGACCTAATCACCTCCCAAAGGTCCTGCCTTCTAACACCATCACGTTGGGCATTAGGATTCCAACATGTGCATTTGGGTGGGACACAAACATTCAGACCATAGCAACTACTGTAATCCTGAATAATTCACAGAGAATTCACTTTATAAGTAAGTAGCTACACCAAGAGATTACCCACAATGACTCACTGTGCTAAGAATCTCCAGCAAAATGAACAGTGCACAGAGGAGACCATCTATGTCCAACATCTTCAGCATCTGTAAATACTTCTCATGTAGGAGAACCCTATAAATGGCAACACCTTGCCCTTTTCAATTCCCCAAGGCTTTGAGGGAGGCATACAGGGAAAGGGGACTATTAAAAGTGATGGGGAGGCTTCCCTCGTGGCGCAGTGGTTAAGAATCCGCCTGCCAATGCAGGGTACATGGGTTCAAGCCCTGGTCCAGGAAGATCCCACATGCTGCGGAGCAACGAAGCCTGTGCGCCACAACTACTAAGCCTGTGCTCTAGAGCCCGCCAGCCACAACTACCAAAGCCCGTGTGCCTACAGCCCGTGCTCTGCAACAAGAGAAGCCACGATGACAATGAGAAGCCCGTGCACCGCAACAAAGAGTAGCCCCCACTCGCCGCAACTAGAGAAAGCCCACGCGCAGCAACGAAGACCCAGTGCAGCCAAAAATAAATAAATTTATATTAAAAAAAAGTGATGGGGGTAGGGGAAAATATGGGTTGACAATAAGAGACCTTATTAGACTAAAGCAGGGGTTGCCATCACAGGTGGCACTCACCTTCCCATGGAGATGGAGCAGGGCTGAAGTGTCCTTCTTAATGGACCTTTGAATGACTTTCCAGCTAGAACCTTACATATGCATGAAAGCCCAGTGGGAGGAAGAGTAGGATGAGTGCTTAAAAGCTTGGTCTCTGGCCTCAGAAAATCCTAGGTTTGAATCCCAGCTCCCTCAATTGCATTTCATCCTGACCCTCCCTACTGCAGTAGAGTCTCATCCACAAAATGGAGTTGTTGTGAGGATTAAATGAAAAAACGTATAAAGTACTCAGCACAGTGCCTGTAATAAGCACTCAATAGAATGGTAGCTCTAGCATCACAACTTACATATTCACTTAAAATTTTCTCTCTCCTTTTTTGTATTTGAAAGTTGCTCACCAGAACTTTTCTTAGGCTCTGAAAGAGTTGCTCCGGGAGAATCCTCTCCTCTCCTCTCTGGGGCTAGTTTACCATTGTTGGCTACAAAAGCAATGATTTGACACCCTCCCCCACTCTCTCCCTGAAACCACCTCCCCTTATGCTTCATATGAGAAGCCAAAGTCAGACCCAGCTGGAAAACTAGGTAAAATGTAAAAATCCATGAAGTCAGCTGTTTTCAATTATAAACATAATACAATAATCATACCCACAAACTCCTTTGTAGGGAGCAATAAACTGAAGGAGAAAATTGCATGTAAAAATATTACAACATGCAACATTAAGAATGAAATGTTATGCTCCACTTTTCCAAAAAAAAAGCGGGGGGAGGGAATAAATACATACCCCAACCACGGGAATTGTGGCACAACTGAACTAGCATTAGCTGGAAAGGAATTCTGAGATGCCAGTGCACGGCTTGTTTGGAAAACTGAGCACCATCCTGCAAATCAGAACCAGCTGGAAGGTTCGATCTAAAACAGATCTGGCCATGGAAAGGGAAAATCTTAAACTACCCTAAACTGGCTTTGTCAGCCTGGCCTTGGATAAGCAGACGGAGGGTGCGCTCTTCAGTTTCAGCCTTTTTTTATTTTTAATTTTTCTAACTGGGTTAATTGTTCAGGGGTCTAGGTACTAGAGCTCTGCACAAAGTATCAGGCCTGTGGTCCTAGTTCCCCCACCTGTCCAGTTAGTTTGGCACTAACGAAAAGTGGCATTGCTCAGGCGGGAGCTCAGCTTTTGCATCAGGCTAAACGTGGGATTTAATCCTGGCTGTGTCATGTGGCCTTGGCATTGGTCAGCTTATTTCACTTTTCTGTTTCTAGGCTTCCTCTAAACATAGTGATGTTGTGAGGATTAAATGACTTAACACACATAAAATAGTTCTTGGCACCTAGTAAGCACTCAATAAATGTTAACTATTATTATTATTCCAATTCTCTGCTCTTACTGATCTTATTATTTCAAAGTTTTGTGGGTTTTTTTTTTTAATTAATAAAGAATAATAGAAAAACTACAATGTTTGAGAGCTGGCCTCATCCAAAACTTCAGGACCTTTAATCTGAACATGGTCTCCCCACACATAAGTAGCCCCAGCTTCTAATTAACGACCCTCCAAACGCCTCCGCAAATCCAGTATTTGCACTACAAAGACCAAAAGAGGGCTGAGTGTATATATGTATATGTATAGCTGATTCACTTTGTTATACAGCAGAAACTAACACACCATTGTAAAGCAATTATACTCCAATAAAGATGTTAAAAAAAAAAAAAAGAGGGCTGAGGTCAATGGTTCTTAGGGAATGAAAAGTTTCCTCCTTGTGTTCTCAAGAGTGCTGGCCAAACTTGTTTCAGAGAATTCTCCTTGCCCTTTGAACTTGGGGATGTTTTTAGACATTGTTGTATTCTAAAATATCAGGGTGTGTGTTTCTTCATACCACAGTGCAAATGTAAAAATTTATTCACAGCCAAATTACAATCAGAAGCAACCAGTAGAGATTCAAGAATGTTCTCACAGACAAATTGCTCCATTTTCACTTCTTCTTTTTTTATGTAAAATTAGCAGCACTCTTGGAATTTATGGAAGCAGTCAGCAAAATGTGTTATAAACACCTTCTTCAAAAAGGCCCCAGAGAGCCTGACTGCAAAATTTCTCACTCTGATAATCCTCTCCGTGCCAGTTCTGCATAACTTTGGAGACACTCTGACACAGAAATTATTTTCCTTCCACCCATAAGCTCAGATGGTGGGCTAGCATGGAGATGTGCCTAGAATGTTTCACATGGAATCTGTGTCAATTAGTTTGAGGCTCTGGATAAATGCAACAACTATTTGATAAGCTTACAAAAAGCACTGGGGTGATGAGGGGGATATAAAATGACCCTTGTCTTCAAGAAACTTGTACTCTAATAGAAAAGAAATAATCCTCTCTTCCTACACAACCATTTAAACAAATTGCTAAACATACAAGGTTCGCTTCATGCTTATTCTCCTGAAAGCATCTCTGAATCTTATTCTCTTATCGGCTTATGAACTCTTTTTTCTTTGGCCACCATCTTTTGGCTTTGGTCTTTGTACTCTGTACCCTGTATGGAAGACACTGATTCTTATTCCTGTATTGTGCAGGCTTTACCAAGGTCCTAGAAGTGTCTGGTTCCAGAGTGTCACTGGGCGGGGCGGGGGGAGGTGGGGATGGAGTGTTTGCATATGTGGAGAATGGAGTGTTTGTTGAAGAATAAGCTCTTTTCCAGAAAGTGCTTCACTCTCCCTGAGGCCAGAGCTATCTTCAGTCTCAGGTTTGAGACGTGCCAAGAAATTAGGAGAATCAACAGGTCAGTTCAGAGTCCTCGACCAATCCACAAGCTATCCCAAGCCTCTGAGTTCCCAAGGTGCTCTGAGGAGACTTTCTCACTATGGATCTAGCTTCATAATACCTGGGTATGTGAGAAAAGTTAATGAGGAGATTCCTAGGTGCCTTATAACTCTCTTAAGAGCTCTCCTTGAGACATGGAGTCCTGGTTTTTTCTATATACGTGCCTCAGTGAAGATTCAAGTGGGCTGAGCTAAAGACAGGAAGAAAGGGGAAGGAGATAGGAAAGACAATGCTGTTAGCATCAGGACCTCAGGGTCTCTGAAGAGACTCCCGCTGAAAGGAGAGGCACAGAGATGGTGGGAAGGGGCACCCAGGGCATGCCAGGGCTTGGCTGCCACTCCAATCACCAAGTCCCACCTATGACTTTCTCCAGCCTCCACTAGTTGGAACCAACTATGGAAATCATGGGAAGGTTCTGTTTCTAGAAAGAACATTCAGAAGGGCCTGACCAGGAAGGAGCAGGGCAGGAAAGCTAGAAGGTACAGTAAGCACAACAGAAAGCCTTTGAGCAGATCTGTGCGGGAGCTGGGGCTGTCCCTCATGTGCCCTTCCTGCCCCGTACCTCATCTGCACCTGTACTTACTTACGTGCTCAGTCTACCCCTCCCGTGTCCTTTCTTTCAGACAATTCCTTTCCAATCTGTGAAAACTCTGCACTTGAAGGAGTGACGACAAATGTGAAAGAGGTTAAAACAGGAGCTGAAAGCGTTCGCTTTGTTAAATGGACTACTGTCTTTTCACCATTCCCCCTCTCAACACTGACTGTTCACGAGGCAGATTTAATAATGACGCCAGTGTAAGCGTGGCTCAGAGAATTCAAGAGCCTCCTTTGCTCTGGAGAGGCCTTTTTCTATGACTCCATAGACATTGTTTTCCTAGTTCTATAGCTTGAAAGGGGAGCAGAGCTGCCCACAATACAACAGCAGAGAGGCCCAGCCTCTTGACACTAAGCCAACACCTCTGGGGAATCTCTTTCATCACTCCCTCCAAGACTCAGTGCTACAAGATCATCCATCACCCCCTCTCCTCTCTTCCCTTCTGCTCCTCTGAATTCTCCAGCAGTGTCTCAGACAGGCAGTCTCTATCTCGAGCCCTCAACAAAATCAAGTCAGAAGTTAAGGTCATCCCAAGAGGGCTCACTGTGGAGGATTAGCAGTGGGAGATGGAAGACCCAGGTCTGACTTAAGTGAGTCAAGCGACAGTGATCTACAGAGCAGTGCTCCCAGATTAGGCCCATGTCCTTTTCTTATTTTCCTCTGGTTTTCCTGAGATATAATTGACAAATAAAATCGTAAGGTATTCAAAGTGTACAACATAATGATTTGATTTGGTATACATAAACACTGAGAAAGGATTTCCACCATTAATTAACACATTCATCACCTCACATATTTACCCTTTTTGTGTATATGAGACCATTAAATTCCACTTTCTTAGCACATTTCAATTACACAGTACCGTGTTACCAACTATCATGGTGACTACCATGCTATACAGTAGATCCTCAGACCTTATGCATTTTATAACTGAGAGTTTGTACTTTTACCAACTTCTCCTTATTCCCCTTACCCCCCAGCCCCAGGCACTACTTTCTATGAGTTCAACTCTTTCTGTTCTTCCTTTATATATGTATGCCTCAATACTACCACTTGGAAAGCGCACAATTTGGAAGAGGGCTGGGTTTTGGGAATGAAAGCTTGAACAGCACAAACACAAGAAACATCAGATATGGTTTAAAAAAAAAAGTATGCTTCCAAGCCATATAAGAAAACATGCACACAGGAGTTTAGTTGCCTTGGGCACATAGTAAGAAAAAAAATTTAAGGACAATTGGAAAAATCAGAGCCATACTTTTATGATTCTGGATTTTTAACCCCAGGACAATAATAGAAGGCTGTTTTCTGTGATTCCAATTTTGCATTACTTCCTGTTGGGCACCGTGTTCAAGACATTGTAAGTGAGAAAGAAAATTTTTGCAATGTCACATTGTTTAATGGAAAATCCCAATTAATTTGGTTGAAAATAGCTTCAGAATGACAGACAGGTTATTTTCAAGTGACGTACCACTGTGTCTCAGTTCATAGAACAGGGATACTATTGCTGCTTTAAACACAAAACCTTATTTGGGACAAACATTTTTAAAAGGCTTTCAAAAGAAAGGAAGACTTTCTTGTCGTTTCTAAGTCTATCCCTAAATAAATGCAAGTGGATCTCTTACAATATAAATAAATATCCACTTTATTCTTGAAGTTTCCTGGGAACTATAGGATCCACACACTAGGAAAACTAATGTTGTCAATTTGATGGCAGAGGTCTTAGTATTCAGACTCCTGTGTATACGGAGCTGAAGAATGTTCTAGATACAACTGCTACTTAAGGAACCAAAGTCTTGGCTGGGCTGGAAAAAGAAAATGGATGCTGTGGGGAGGGTGGGGAGGGTGGTAAGATAGACTAAGTATCTTCAACCACTGGGGAATAAGGACTATTATAATCACACTGTCTTTGGGCTTATATCACCTGTGCCCGGATGGGAGAGAAGGTTATGACACAGGACCGCAGCAGAAGTGGCATGATGCCCACTGTCACACACGAGGGCCTTTGAATGAAATGACACTCATATTTCACTTTGGACAAATTTCAGAAACTTCAAGGGGGTGTGCACTGTGGCTTAATGTGACCACTACTAGTAGCGAGATGTATCTTTCCCATTCATTTTCCACTTAGAGTCCATGAATGATCAGTCACTCTCCCTTTGCCATCATCTGACAAATCTCCCAATGTTTTTTCCCATTCCAGATAAGTAACTGAACATGGTTGGAAAAAGTGCATAGCCGCATTGACATTGAAAGATATACACCATCTTTCTTCAAATTCTCAAGTGAGACCTTGTCTCAGCAGCAAATCTATCTTTTTTATTTTTGGTCGATTTATTCTGCAACTCTTTTAGACAACTATTTCATTCCTTCTCACCTCTCTTCAAATCTCCAGCACGCCTCATCCTCATTCTTAGCCCCTGACCTTGCTTCTCAGTTCACCAAGAAAATACAAGCAATCAAAAGAGGACTTGCACATACATGCTCCCACCATTTAGTCAACCATCCTACTTGAATCTGGGCCATATACTGCCTTCTTTCTTGTTGTAATGAATAAGTCATCCATGCCCTAGCAATGGCCAAGCCCTCCACTTATGCACAGAATCCCACCCCCTCTCACCTGCTCAAGGACATGGCTCCTATAGTTATACCATCTCCCTCCTACTGCATCAATTTTTTTCTGCTAGACTGGGTCACCCCACTATCATACTAACTCTTTTGTATCCACACTTTAAAAAAAAATGTTCCATAGACCCCACATCCCTGCTCTAGCTATATCCCTCTGTCCCTTTTTCATAGCAAAACTACAACAAAGACTTGTAGGTACTAGTTATTTCCACTTCTCCTGCAATTCCTTCTTGAATTCACACCAATATGTCATAAGTTCACCCCAATCCACCAAGATTGCTTATGACAAGGTCTCCAATGACCTTCTAATGCCAAAAATAACACTCATTGCTAAGTCTTCATCTAACCTAATGCATCAGGAGTATCTGACTTAATTGATCTTTTCTTCTCAAAATACTATCCTCAACTCTATTTCTAGGAAGGCTTCAGTAGTCACTCTTAGTCTCTTCTGACCTCTGAACATTGGAGGGCTTCAGACCTCATCATTAGGTCTCATACCTTCTCTATCTATACTCACTCTCTGGATGATTTCATTTGACACTCTGGCTTGAAAGATTCTCCATATGCTGTAGCTCCCAAATTTATATCTCCAACCCCAATATCTTACCTTAACACCAAGTTCATATTTCCAACCACGTACCCAACACTTTATATGTCAAAATAAATATAAGGTGTTTTTCCACTCAAAGCTGACTCTCTTTCAGTTGTTCCCATCTCGGTACATGACTTTTCCATTTTAACCAACTGCTAAAGCCAAAATCCCTGGAGTCATCCACTCTTCCTCTCACAGTCACATTCAATCCATCACCAAATTCTGTGAACCCTTCCTCCTAAATATATTCAGAATTTGACCACTTCTCAGCACATCCACCATTACCATCCTATCACAAGCCACTATCATCCTTCCCCTTGACAACTGCCGTGGCCTCCTAACTGGTCTCTCTTCTTCTACCCTTGTTCCTCAGCCCTTGCAGTCTATTCTCCACACAGCAATCAAAGCACTTTTGTTAAACTAGAAGTCTGACCCTCTCACTCATCTGCTGGAACCCTTCAGTGCTTCCTGTCTCAAGCAGAGTAAGACTCAAGGTTGTTCCATGGCCTATAAGGTGCCTTGTGACCTGCCCCCACCACCTCCTACTCTCCTCTCCCTCAGTCATTCTATTCCATCTCTATTGGTCTTCTTGCTGTTCCTTAAATATATCAAGCCTGATTGTACTCCTTTAAACTTGCTCTCTTTGCCTGGAATGCCCTTCCTTCAATATCCACATGGTTCACCCCCTCACTTCCTCCAAATCTCTGCCCCAATATCTCCTTATCTATATTAAATAGCACTCACCTCCACCGTTGCTCTACGTTTCCTTTTCTTGCTTTGCTCTCCTTTGCAGCACATATCACGACCGGACTTGTACTGATTTGTTCATGGAGCATCTCTTTACCCTCACCAGATTATAAGCACTATGAGAGGAGGGACTGGATCTGTTTTGTTTACAGGTATATCTTACCACCTAGTGAAATGCTTAGTACCTAACAGACATTCAATTTTTTTTTTTTTTTTTTGCGGTACGTGGGCCTCTCACTGTTGTGGCCTCTCCCGTTGCGGAGCACAGGCTCCGGACGCGCAGGCTCAGCGGCCATGGCTCACGGGCCCAGCCGCTCCACGGCATGTGGGATCCTCCCGGACCGGGGCACGAACCCGTGTCCCCTGCATCGGCAGGCGGACTCTCAACCACTGCACCACCAGGGAAGCCCCAGACATTCAATTTAAGTGTTTGTTGAATGAATGAAATATTGAGACCTCCCCACCACTGAGATGAAAAAGACAAGAGCATTATGCTGTTATGAGTGGATGCGCCACTGTTGGCACTTTCCATGAAAAGTCAGGTGACTATGTAGAATGTAGAAAAGGACAGCAATTTTCAAGATGCCGGGCCCTCTCCCCATCCTCCCCTGCCTTGAACCCAAAGGAAGAATTTAAAGGAGACTGAGGTTTCTGCAGTTCTCTGTGAGGAAAGCTGAGGCTGAAAAACACTGCTCTGCTACTATTTGGGAGACCCTAAAGTACCTCCAGCTGGAAGCCTGGGAATAACCTCTTACATTTATAGTGATAAATAGTGTATGTGTTTACACAGGTCAATAAACAATTCCATAATAATCCTCTAAATGACCACAATTTGGGATACTCGACAAAAGGACGCAGTCCATTAACAGGCTCAGTCATTCTGAGTCTCTCCAGAGTGGCTCAGATTCCACAGGGCAGCTTGAGGTCAAGGGATCTGTGGCTTCCGGGGCCAGAGTCTTAACCCAAAGGGCCACTTCTGCCTCCTTCTGGGAGAGAGGAACCACGATAATAATTCTGGTCGATGATAATATCTTAAAGGGGCTATAAACCAAACAAACCGTATCCTAGGATTAAATCAACAAAACTACAGGAATGGGACGAGGGGAAATACTGACTCATAAACTCTGTGGAACAAAGATACATCTAACACTCAAAGCACGCTGGGACCTCAAGGCACTGGTTCTAGTTGAGAAAGGAAGTCACCAGAAAGAGCTAGAACAGGCCCATTTAATCCTAAGTGACTACAGTCAGAAAAGGTTAAGGATATACCAAAGTCACATTCATGGTCTCAGAATCTGTAATGATTAACTAGTATGCCTCCCATACATTTCATATCACTTAGCATGTTTAGCAGATTACAAAGCAAAATAAAAGCCTTTTTTATTTTAGAGACACACACCTTGCCCCCTCCAGGAATGTCAAATGTATTGGCTAAGCAACGTTCAGCCTATGAGGAACTCTTCTACCCTGGTAAAATCAAATACCTATTTTCTTAATACAGATTTAATCAATTAATGCTCTACTAATGTAACTTTTCTAAAAGCTTTCCTGTCTTTTAAAGACGGTCGTATGCATCAGAGGCTACACGATATATTTAATCTAGTTGCTTAAACAGACTCCCTTCACATGTTCATTCTTTCCACACATTCTCTAAGCGCAGTGTATGTGGTGGTGTGCTAGCCAGGTCCCCTTCAGAACCAAGGGGCTCATTCCCTGAGCTGCCCCAAGTATTTTGGGTACTGCATGCTCATAGTAAAATTCCTCTCCCAAAATTGCTCTAGGCACCACCTAAGGTCATGCCCCTTCCCAGGGCAGCCCACGTCTAATGATTGGTAGATACAGGGGGGAAAGGCCTGACTCCGTGTCAGTGAGAAACAAATCCACAGGACAAGCCCATGTCCAGAGCTCCTCACGGACAAGCTGAAGCTCCTGAAGTAACTATACTAAGCTCACTTCTCCTCTGTTCAATCTGCTTCCCTTCCTCCCTCCCTCCCAGGTGCTGTTCTCAGTGTCTGTTTCCCAGGGAACCTCACCTAAGAGATACCAGGCTAACTTTTGCAGAACAAGATTAGTAAAGCAAGGTCCTGTCCTGTCTCAAGCAACTCATTGGCTAAAACGCCAAAACAACCCTAAAACACAAGTGCTACAGAAAAATGGAAGTTGGAGCAAGTGACAGCACTTGTTCGCTGGCTCCACAGGGGCAGTGATGTTTGGACCCATTACGGATAGATGAGTTCAACTGATGGAAAATGTGGTGAGCAGAGCAACTATCGCAGGCAGATGTAGTAGCATTCGCCAAGTCAAAAAGAAATGAAAGAACTTGGCTTGCTTCACGTTACAGGAAATCTGTCAGTGTGGCTGAAGCACAGAGTGAGGCAATAGGGGAGACAGGAAGTGTCAGATCTGATGCTCAGAGAACAGGTGGAGGTCATCATATTACTAAGGAACAATATAGAAATGAAAAGCTTGGATTCTGGTGTCAGACTGCCTGGGTTTGAATATCAACTCCACAACGTACCATCTATGTGACCATACGTGAGTTGCTTAACTCTGATTTTCCTCGTCTTCATTGCTGATATATGCTAACCATCATTTGAGCCCTCAGTGAGTCAGAGTAGTAACATCAAAGATCACTGATCACAGATCACCATAACAAATGTAATAATGAAAAATATTTTGAAATATTGCAAGAATTACCAAAACGTGACACAAAGTAAGCAAATGCTGTTGGAAAAAATGATGGCAATAGACTTGCCCGATGCCTTCAATTTGTAAAAAAAATTTTTTTTTTACAAACCTTCAATTTGTAAAACAACAACAACCACAAAATGGTATCTGTGAAGCACAATAAAACAAGGAATTCCTGCGTGTGAGAGCTGAAGCCAAGAGCCTGGGATCTGATGCATAGAGACTACAGACAGAGTAAGAAAAGGGCCTATCTAAAGGGTAGCTGAGCTGCAGCATCAAGAAAAACAGGGCAGAAACCAGGGCAGGCTGCTAGAAAAGCCAAAGAAGTTTGCAAGGAGAGTTAGAGTACCATTCTGAATAATTCAGACCAAGAAAGAAGGAAGAGCTACAAAAGCGAAGTAAATGACACTCCAAGTGATGCCACAAAACATGTGGCGCAAACATTCCTAAAAACTCCTATGCTTGCTGACTTCATTCATTCAAAGCCCACATCCCCAAGATTCTATATCAAACCCTATTCCTAAAAATGCAACCCTTACCCTCTCTTCCTAAGATACACCTCCTTCCAAAAACAAAAAAGTGTTATAATGGAAATTCTCATACCAAATGAGTATTAATAGACAGTGATAATAACAGTTTGAAAAACTATATATTTAACTCAGGATCACTTAAGGTAAGTACCTACATTCTCCAACCTAATTCTAGGAAACCTACTTCTAGAAAATGAAAATTAAAGTTGAAAACCAGGCTGATCCCTTGATTGATCAGGGATACTGATCAGTCAAGTCTCATAATGAGACACTACTATACATTCACTAGAATGGCTAAAATTAAGACTGACAACACCAAATGTTGACAAGTATGTGGAGCAACCAGAACTCTCATACGTTGCTGGTGGAATGTAAAATGTTAAAATCTCTTTGGAAAAAAGTCTGGCAGTTTCTTATAAAATCAAATCTACACAATTCTAGACATTTATACAATGGAAATGAAACATATGTCCACAACATGACTTGAATATTCATAGCAACTTTTAAAAATACCAGCCAACAACTGGAAACAGCCCAGGCCCCAAAACTGGAGAAGGGATGAACACACTGGAACATCCATACAATGTAAACCTACTCAGCAATAAGAAAGAACAAACTACTGATACAGATGACAACATGGAAGAACTTCAAAAACATGATGATGATGAAAGAGAACTTACACCAAGAGAACATAGTGTTTGTATATTTATACAAAGTTCTAGAACAGGCAAACCTAACATAAGGTGAGAAATAATCAGAACAGTAGCTGCTTCTGAGGGAGTAGAGGTATTGACTAGGCAGGGACATGAAGGAACTTTCTGGGTGACAACAATGTTTTATATTTTGATAGGGGTTTGGGTTACACAAATGTATGCATTTGTCAATTCAACAAACATAAACACGTGCATTTCATTGTAAGGTTTATATTAAGAGAAAAACTGCAAATGAACATTGAACTCTAGTTACTGATATACATAATGCATTAGGAGGAAGTGTACAGATGTCTACAATTTATTTTGAAATGTGTCAAAAATAAGATGGATTGATGGACTGATAGATGTATAGTATAGAAATATGTTAATGATAGAACATGGGTGTGGTTTACCAACGTTCACTGGGAAAAATCTTTCTATTTTAATATACGTTTTGAAATTTTAATAACAAAACGTTGGAAAAGCGCTTTTATTTTAGGAGAGATCAATGCAAATCAAAGCAAGGAGAGCTCAGCCTCACAGCTGCCATGGCCTGTTTATCATGTTGGGAGGATCGGATGCTGATTGCAAAGTGAAGACCCTGGATGGAAGTAGGAGAGCTGGAGGACAGCAGGGTGCATGGGGAGTGAGGGGGTACGAATACGTCAGCACAAGGTTCCCCTTTCTTGTTTAATCAGATATTAGGCAGACCAAATAGAATCCAAGAGCTGAATATTCTGTATGAGACTGCATGGGCTTCCCCTCCAGCTTCAAACTCAGACCTAGCAGGCAGGCTATGTGCAACTAAAATAAATAAATTAGCCAGCAGGTCAGCGGCCCTCACTGCGGTCGTGGCCTTTGCGGGGATGAGCAGTAAGTGGTCTACATACGCAGGGCAGAGGGGGCTGGGGGGTTCTTCCTTCTTCCTGTGGTACAGACAGGCAATGCCACTGCGAAAATAAACAAACGGATGGTGGTGGTGCGGTCCTGTTTGGCTAGTGCCTGGGCTGAGCCCCCTACCCTCTGATCCCACGATGTTTGTGGAGCCCCGTGTTGCTGCCTAGCAACAGGGTCTATCAGTCTCTCCTAGGGCGGAGCAAGTGGACGCAGCTGTCTGTGGCTGATTTATAGGAGGAAGTCACCAGGAGTGCCCGGAGGCTCACAGCCCAATGTCTTCATCTCCACCCCCTCACCTGCCCCACCCCCAGTTCACAGCAGCCATGGGGACTCCCGGGGGAGAGCGATCAGTAAACGGGGTGGAAATGCCCCCCACAGAAGCCCCAGAAGGCTCCCCAGCTGGTCATTTTCTCTGCAGCTGATTGGATTTAGATCCCATTCGCCATGCACACTTTCCATCCCTCTCAGTCCCTGGCTCCAGAAATGTTATTTCTAGGCTTCTCTGAGGGAGTGTACAGGGGTGGGGTGTGGGATGAAAATGGAATTCTTTTCTTCAGTTTATCAAAGTAGCACTCTTATACTTCTCTGTGCCTTCCAGAGATCAGCCCTGACTTTAAAGACACACGTATACAAAGTGTCCATGTCTTCCCAAGAAGGGTGATCACATAGAAAGTACTTTCCATCCAGTTCTATGCAATGCTTGTCATAGCCTGTAGGTAGTATCAGCTCCAGGTAACTGACTGGGAAACTGACACCCAGATAGGTTGAGTGGTCTTCATGGAGAATCACAGAAAGCAGTAGAGCTTTCTGTCTGACTGTAAGTCCCAATGCTGACAGAGGGATTACCCACCATTGGTCTGGGAGACACCATTTTTCACCTATGTTGTTTATTTGGTATCCATGTTAAAAGCCAGCAGAGTAAATCCTCATTTTCATAAGCTCCCGGAGGTTTCCCTCTCAGGCTGAGATTAAAGAGCCAGTAGCGATAATGTGGCAGGCTTTAGAGAAATACCTGTGAAACCAAGGGCCTATTCCCTTACTCATCCTGGCGTACTATTTTCTCAGATGTATCTTGGTCCATCAGCATCCTCAGAAAAGCAGAATGTGTGTACACACACACACACACACACACACACGCCACCAGGACAACTCTAACGTAGTGAAATATTATCCACCTGGGGGGTTTCCCATATACTGCATTCTAGCTCCACAACCTAGACAAAGTTTTTAACATTCTCCTTGCTTTCCAATGTGCCCTCAAGGAATACATGAAAGCAACCTCTCCGACGTTCCCACCACACACCACTCTCAAACGCCAGCAACCTCTGTCATCCTGCATGAACTATGCACCTTATCTGAAACACAGAGAAAGCCAGCAACGACCAATGAAAGAGATGGAACGAACATCATTGTTTTACCTCCATGGCTTCAGCAGTGTTCTGATCACAGATTAAAAATAAAAATACTGATAACACTCGAGGCCATCATAGGCATGAACATAGCCCAAATGGTGAGTGAGCTGCAATGTATCTCCAAGTTTTGCTCCCCACAAATCCCCTCACTATGTCCTTAATCACCACCACCCCACTACTTTCACTCAAACCCCAAGACAAATCCAGACCAGGCCTGTCTAGGTCGTGACCCTTGAGGGGCTAAGTAGTCCTCCAGCCCTTCCTTGAACACCAAATAAGGAAATTATATGTTTTAATCTTTATATATATAATTTATAGTCTTAATGTATAATTTAATTCTTATCACCACCCTGCAAGGCAGATATTATGATCATTTTACAGATCAAGAACCTGAGGCCCAGAGATGTGAAGTAATACATCCAGTAGCTGGTGGTGCCGAGATTCACACCCAGGTCTGACTCTCTTCTAAACGGAGGCAATAACCCCAGTGCGATGCTGACATCCCTGAGGCTTGTCAATGTCATGCTTTACCTCCTCCTAAAGGTTTCCTTTGCCCCGCTGTTGTGCTGCTGTATATGAGCGTTTGCTGGAGAGTGTGGCAGGAGCTGAAAGGATGGGCAGGTGATAAGCATGTCTCTGCAACAGACAGGGGCCAAGAGGTGACTGCTGGACTCGAGGGGATGGACAGAAGGAGGAATCTGTGAGTTAGCTGGGCTGAGAGATGGTACCCCATCTCTTCACAAACACCACAAAGCAGTAAATCCCGACAAATAAGAACACTCTAAATGACAGCTGTGCCCTTCATCTGGCCCACAGACGTACTTCCCTGGGTCTTTTAAGTGAATTAAATTTCAACACTTAAAAATGAGATTTCACATTAAAATTCCAATTTCCAGCTTCTCTTAAGAAAATAGAAGATTCGGCAAGACAGGACTCAGGTGGCCACATGCAGCTAAAGTGACAGTAACAGCTGCTGACCACTGCCCACATTCTCCAGTTTGCCAAAGTCACCACCACTCTCTAGTGTTTCCCAGACACTCAGCCCAGTTCACTCATTTACTGGTCCCAGGAGCTTTTGAATCAGCAACCTCTGCATATGCACCCAGAGGCATATATTCATTCAACAAACATTTTAGCCCCCTTTGCTAACGAGGCATAAGCTGCTATAAGGGATACAAGAAGTAGGATGTGGCTCTGCTTCCCAGAGTATATGGCCCAGGGCAGAGGTGAGTGAGCGTGCCCTCTAGGACATCAGCTCCACAGGGCAGGGGCTATGCCTGTTCGGTTCACAGTTGTCCCCAGCACCTAAGAAGTACCTGGCACGCAGATGCCCAATATGTATTGTAATGGAAGGAAGGAAGGAAAGAGAAAGGGAGGGAGGAATGCTGCTTCAGTCCCTTTTAGGACGTTAAGCAAAAGAAGAGAGCATGTTTGGCATACAGGGTAGCCAATGATTAATGCACAGAGAAGAAATTACACCAAGTGCTTTAGAAATACAGAGGAAGAATATTTTTATGTGGGTGACCAGGGAAGGCCTTTCAGAAGAGAAATGGCTTCTGGGTGTTTAGAAACATTCCTAATTATATAAACACTTTCCCCCTCTTTAGTAATCTGGATTGACTTATTAAGATGGCTTCACCTCAGAAAAGAAGTCCCAGGTCTAAACCCCATCCACTTCCCAGACACGCTGCCCTTGTCCAGACAGGCCCCAACCGGAAGGACTGGATCAGACCCCAGGCTGCCATTCCCGTGGGTCACAGGGGCAGCCAGGCCCCGAGCTACCGCAGTGGCAGTCTGTGCCAAGAGCCCTGCTCTGGCCCCAGGGCTCGGAAGGCAGCAGCAGGGCCCGCCCTTATGTCAAAGTGGGGTTATGCAGGGGCTCTCAATAGGACATTGAAGTGCACTGATCCCAGACTTTGGATTGATCGGTGGGCAATTATCCTCTTTCTCCCTGAATCATTTGATGACTGATATGGACCTCTAGCCACCCTGCCCTCCTGCCTGGCCCGCTGCAGCTTTCTCTCACAGGGCCTCACTCCCTCTCCACAAGGTAGGAGAATGTCGATCTGTTCAATCTCTGAGATCCTGATTCAACTCCAACAACACACTGGACTTTCCTGAGGCCTCCTGGTAAGAAGACACTACTTATCTCCATTAACCTCTGACCCAGCTAAGATGAAACAGCTCCCATCTGCAGGCCTGAGTGCCCTCATCCCTGAACTAAAGCTAAATAAAGTGTGGAGTGGAGGCAGGGACCTGCAGCAGCCCCAGACCTGTGGCCCCCATCATCAAGGGATGGCTGCATCCTCCCTCCTGGGTATATACAGCCTGAAGCCTGTTAATAGATGACGCCTTGGGAACCCCTCCAGGTGGCCTTTGGATTAAGAACTACATCTGGAGGAAGCAGTGCCTCCTAGGAAGATGGAAAGGCTGTAAACCCTCAAAGACTGTCCATTTGATTTATGTGATGATAATGGGAATGTTAATCTCCAAAGGCAAAGCCATTCATCCAAAATTCCAACCTCCTGGGTCCCCACACCTGACTTGATGAGAACAGCCACCCCTCAGTGGCTGCTCCCATGGGCCAGGCCTTTTACACGCAATATCCCACTTAATCCTCACCGCAAGTCAGAGAGCTATGTACTGTTGGGATGCTCAGTTTACACAGGAGCAAACAGAAGCTCAGAGAGATCAAGAGACCTGCCCAAAGTCATCAATAGTTGATGAGTTGTTCACTAGCATGAGTGGCCCAGCTAAGAGTGTTTACCTCGTGTGTCTGACTCCAAAGCCTACGCTTTTCAGCCCTGTTCCATACAACCCCAACACTCACTCTGGGAGGTGTCTATTTAGAAAAACAATTTGGTTCACCCAGAGGCTACAAATGATACTGCTCTTGGGTTTTTTCATTCAAATCTTAATTTACAGGGCAGCAGAATAGTAAATGCTGTATAATCTATCCTCTGAGAACTATGCTTCACTCAAGTTAATATTGAGTCCTACTATGGGCCAGGCCGTATTAATCACTGCAATACCAACGCTAAATACTACAGGAGGCATCAGTAAGCATTAGACAGAGGAGAGTATGTTTGTATCTTTCCCTGGAACGTACGGATTTAAATTCCCAAAAGCAAGAAATCTCTTTGAAGATGATAAGCAGTGATAAACGATACAAATTTAATTTAGATAAAGAGAAATCAACAGTTTTTTTTAATGGTCTGCTGGTCAGTTCAGTATGCCAATCAATCAACTTGAAATGAAAACAAGCAGCTGATACAGGTGGCAAGGCAGAAATTTGAGACCATATAAGAAATCTTTGTAAAAGAGGGTTATTTGGTTTAATGCTGTGAGCAGCCCATGAAGAGTCCCTCAGGAGTAGACTGTGTCTGATTTGTTTTTATATTCCGAATGCCTGACACATAATGCATGCTGAATGAATGAGCCAAGGAATGAATGATTGATTTTCAGGCTTTTCCATGCAGAGGCGTCTCCTGGGATATGCCACAGTTGAGGGTGCCAGATCATCGCATCTAGCAATCTTAGATGCATTCACCAGGGAAAAGATAACCTTTGAGGACTTTCTTTGTAGCTGCCTAAGTACATTGGTATGTGTTCTCTCATTTAATACAATGAGCCTGTGGAATCTATACTGTTGTGCACATTTTACAATGAGGAAACGAGTTTAGAGAGTAAGTGACCTACCAAAACGCACGGAGGTAGAAAGCGGTGAAGCCCCCATCCAGACCCAGATGTCTGGGTCCTTAGCGCACTTCCTTTACTCCACCACACTCTGAGGGAGTCCACGTTTCCTTCTGAGATGGAGTGGGCAGCGTACCTCCAAGTCTGTGGAGGAAAGATACAAGGCAAATAACTTTGCAAAGGAGAGAACTATAATCACTTCAAATGAAAGTGAGGACATGGTGTCTACAGTGGACGTTCCTGGCCTCTGCTTTCAACGTATCAAGGCAGCAAAGATCGGGCTGGGCACATCCCTGTTCTGCAGTATTCCCTTTAAACGTAAAACGTCTGGAAAAGGGGAGAAAAGCCCCAGTTCACCTCCACACTCTCAGATTCTTGCCTCCAAAACCAGTGAGTACACTTTGCTGTACACCTGAAACTAACACAACATTGTAAATCAACTGTACTCCGATAAAAATTTTTTAAAAAGAAAAAATTTTTAAATGAATAAAACCAGCAAGTAAATCCCTCTATCATCCCACACACCAGCATCTCCACCAAAGACTGCAGAGGAGAAATAAATGTAAAAATAAAGCAATTATACCCCAATAAAGATGTTAAAAAAATAAATAAATAAATAAATAAATTCAAGGTGGGCATTACTGCTGTTTGTAACCAATTATAGGTTTGTTTTCGTTTTTAAAGAAGTGAGGAGTATTAGGAGGGTACTGATGTGGAAGCAAGTTGAAAGGACTTTGTTTAAAAAGATGTTTGAAATTTTCTTAAAATTTTGATTAACTACACTATCTTTAGATTCCTTATTCTAGCTAATCTAAATCGGCTATAAAATCAGGCAAATTTCAACTGTTAATCTTGTACATAAAGTACCAAAAATTGTATTGTGTGTACTTTATTGCCTGATGCCTGATTCACTGACTGCACAGTTTGTTTGCAAAAATCTCTAAGGTCCAATGCAAGTGGAGGTTTAATTTGGCCTATACTTGAGCTTTGCAGATAACTAAATTCTTCTGAAGTGGGGTGGGATAAAGGCTGGGGGGGGGGCGGACACAGAGTACCAAAAACTCTGTCCATGTGCATAAATTTTTCTGAGCCGGGTGTGCTTTCTGAACCATTTCCTATACTTCCCAGGTGGAATAAGGGCTCATCTGAGAAGGAAACACAGACGTCATGTCTCCTCACTGAAAGTCGACTCTTTCACCTTCTGCTCTCTGCTGCTCCTGCTGTGAAAATATTTGCTGGATCAAAACTTGAGACACATGGGCTAGTCATGAAAAAAAATGAAATTAAGACTGCTCCAGAAAATCTAGGACATATGTTCTCCAGAGCTATAGCAACCCGGGACCGTGTACCCTGTAGGTGCCTAATAAATGCCTGCATTGAGGACCATAGCAGCATTCCAAAAGGCATTTTGAATTTTTTTCCTTTTCTTCAAAAGTCTTATCTGCAGCTAGGTTTTTTTTCTAAATCCTAAAATCTTTCAGCCCACCACCCAGATTATGCCAATTTGCGATGTGCCTTTGCCTGGTCCATTTCACTTAAGTGCTACAATTTTCTTTTTAAGATTAACACTCAGTTTAAAACCAAAACCTGAGAGCTCTCACTTAAACGCTGGGAACTTTAAAATATGGCTAAAGATGTAATACATTTTTTCCACTTGAAAAATAAATAAGCAGTGTGATAAGTAAAGTGCTACTCCAAACATATCACAACAGTAGAACATTCCCAGTGAAGTATTAACTGTTGGTTTGTTTAGATAAGAAATACATCTAGTCAAAATCAAACTGCAATTACAGGACTTCAAAGCAAAATAATTGGGCCCGGCAATATTGGTTCTAATCTCACATCAAAAGCAGATGTATGGTAGTTGGCTTATGGAAAGAAAACAATTCTTTTCAGCCAATATGAAGCATGGGAAAACAAGGATAACATTTCTTGAAAACTTCAGAGAAATAATGTCTCACTGTGAAACAGACATAGCATTTCAGAAATTTTTTTTAATATAAGCTGTCTGGAGACATTACACTTCACGAAATAAGAACAGGTGTAAAATCCGAAGGGAAGCATTCATTTTCACTTTCAAGACTCAGAGACAAGCATATTAATGAGAGAAATTACCAAAGAGAGGATCTGTCCTGGACACGGGGATGGGGATACAGGAGAGAAACAGAAGTGGGAAAGGGTAAGATCCTAAAATTAACCCAACCAATCCAATGCTCTGGATTCGGAATAGACCAGTACTTCTCAGACTGTAATGGGAAACCTGTTATATGCAGATTCTAGTTCAGTAGGTCTGGGGCAGGGCCTAACAAGCTTCCAGTTGATGCTGATATTGATGCTGCTGGTCTGTGGGCCATACTTTGAGCAGCCAGGGTGTAGAACTTTTGACCTCTGAATGCCATACATCCATCAATCCTTGCCAAAAGCCAGCAGCCTAGCCAGATAGAATGTGGCGCAATCTGCAGCCTTGAAGGGGGCGAGGGGTATTGTGATGTGTTACCTCCCTTAGGGTCAACACAACAATACAAAGCAAAACAAAACCAGACTCTCAATGGCAAAATTCAGTTCATTATGGGCATACCATTAGAGAGATTTAGATAAAAGGCAACTGAAGCTGGGTGAAAAGTCTTCTGGGGCTTTCACCTGAAGCATTTGACTTCCCCAGAAAGTTTGGTGAAGAGTCACGTGGGGAAGGCACTCAAACCAGTTGGTGGCCAAAGTCATTACCAGCTCTGACTTGAAGAGATTGAAAAAAATCAATGTGCGTTGCATCACAAACAACTGACTTGGAGAGGGGTTCACCCTGTTTAGTGAAGATATGGGAATGAAATGAGGAAGTATAGAGTTATTGTAGAACTCAAGGTGATGTGTTGACATCCCGGTACTTAACCTTCTATCAGCCTCCTCATCTGTATAATGGAAAAAGTAATAGCATACTTTTCCAAGGATTACTGTGAAAATTAAAATGAGTTCTATGAAAGCAGCTGGAACAGTTCCTAACCCATAGCAAGCACTACATATGTATACGTTATTATTATTATTATTAGGCTTGCATGACATTGGTTTGGGATATCCAGAAATCTAGTTCCAACAATAAAGGCTCATCAGCTATAAAAATGTATGTGGCCCTACTAGGAAAGTCATCCATTGAAAAAAGTCAGTTCATTTAAAACTGGGGACAATCACTCAGGAAGTAGATACTTTGCAGGAACAGACATTGATGACAGAAAAAAAACCTCTTAGTACCTAATTGTTCACTTAATACAGAAATTTTAAAATGAAATTTCTATATGAAAGGAAGATATTAGGCCTAGATGACGTTAATGAAAAATAGATGATTTTTTTTCAACCTCTTATGGAGTCTATTACTATTACTCTAAGAACAATGAACAACAGCAATTTAAAAATCTATATTTTCCCAGCAATCTGCAGCTAAAGCCCACACTAGCCAATGCCAGGAGTCAAAAAAAGAATATGGCTTTGCCATGGGATGGTTATCTTTGATTTCTCAAGAGAACAACTGTATCTTAATTAGGGGAAATGTCTTCCTCATTTTACTATAGAGAAGGTTCTCACACTGTCAATGCGAGAAGGTCATTATAAATCTGAGTTCCAAATTTCAGGAGCGTCACTGGTCAAAATAATTACTTCTTGCCTCAAGGAGAATTCATTTCCAGTGAGGACTGGGGTCTGGAAAGTGAATATGTCATGAAAGAGAACTAATCAGGGACAGGCAAATTTGGGAGACCCACTAAAATGTACCTCAATGAGGACAGGAGTTTTGCCTGGTTAGGTCACCACAGCGTCCACCACACCAGGATAATGAGTGAAGGAGTAAGCATGGCTGTGAAAATCTGACCACTGGACTTCACTTCTCTCACTGGCTAAACGGGGAGCTAGAACCAAACACAATCCTTCTCCAGTAAAATTCATTAACATCCTTCCTCGGTTAACATTCCAGGATTCTATGATTGCTGTTCTTTGTGGAAGCAACTTCACTGGATACATCTTTACAAAGCCTAAATAAATAAATACTAGTTAACTCTAGAGATTGGCTTCCTGTTCAGGATATAGGCAAGATAAACTGTATGAGTCCCTATTAGAACCACACTCCACAGACAAGAGATATTCAGGTCCATTTTTAGGCTGGACAAGTAAGAGCCTCCTGTTTCCTGGACATTCTGTGTTAAGGTGTGCTTGAGTGTATGAAATGCTTGGCTGACTTTCTGAATGGGGCTGGACTTCCCAAAACTTTGAGCATCTTTTTCTCTAGACCAAAGAGACTGATCCCAAGTAAAAGGCATAATCCAAGGAATTTCCCAAAGAGCACTCCTCTACTGAGCAGCAGAAGACAGCATCCCCAAATAGTCATGGGATGTCCTCATGCATACATATCTCCTGCATCAGGTCCTAGGAAGACTTCCCCAACCTCTCTGACAAGTCACAACCTCATATCATAAACACTCATATCCAGTACCCCTCTCCTGCCCTTCATTTATCTGAAGGGAAATTTCACAATTTTGTAATTATTTGATTACACTAGATCTCAGCTCCATGGGCCCATGCACACATCTGCTATTGCTTACCGTTGTCTCCCCAGAATTTAGCACAGGGTTTGGCACATACTAGATACCTAATAAATATTGAATGAATGGGGCTTCCCTGGTGGTGCAGTGGTTGAGAGTCCGCCTGCCGATGCAGGGGACACGGGTTCGTGCCCCGGTCCGGGAAGATCCCACATGCCACGGAGCGGCTGGGCCCGTGAGCCATGGCCGCTGAGCCTGCGCGTCCGGAGCCTGTGCTCCGCAACGGGAGAGGCCACAACAGTGAGAGGCCCATGTACCGCAAAAAAAAAAAAAAAAAAAAAAAACCTTGGGTTTTCCACATACCAACTCTGTGACCTTGGAGAAAGTACTGAATTGCTCTGTAAAACAGGACTTATTCATAAGGTTGTTGGAAAGATAAAATGAGAATACATATAGAGGGCTTAACAAAGTGTGGGTCACATGGTAAGTGGTCAGAAAACGTGAACCCTTCGTAAGTATCATTCATTGTGTCCTGAAATAGACTATGGCAGCAGGAAACACTTGAAAATGATGATTTTTAAATATTTTCAATCCTCTGACCGTTTCTACACCACCAGCTCATCACACCTGGATCTTGTTTCGGTTTTGACAATTCAGCAATTAAGTGAGGAGCATCTTGGACAAAACATCGTAAATTAAGTCATCAGCTTACACCAGAAAGAGAAACTGAGAAATTATAGGAGAAGGCATAAGACCCCAGCCAGGGGGCAACCGGTACGTCCCAGTCCTTAAGTACCACGCTGGAAGAACAGAGGGTGGTGATCTGATCGGGAGGTCAGGAGTGCACTTACCTTTACTTGGACTTTCTCAGCAGGCCTCAGGGCCCTCACAGATAGATACTGCTCTCCTGATAAGAAGCCTCCCAGCATTGATTTGCCTTCCTTTCTGGGACAACATGACAGTTCAAACCAGAGTCAGTCACTATCAGCTGGAACACAGCAAGTTTGAGGGTGGCAAGATTAGTAAACTTCAAAAGGTTAGGAGGACTTGATAAGCCAAGCGCAGGGTTGGGAATATTTATTTAAAAGCTTACAGTGCCTGAAATATTCCATCTGAGCCCCTTCATCCCCCACCTTCCTTCCTCTTGACCTTTCTGTGACCTTCTCCCAGCTCTTGAAGTTTCTTGCTTTGGGTCAGCTGCATTTCCAACTGTAATACCATTTTTTGCCTAGTAAAGTTTCCAGAGACACATTCCCTCTCCTCCTCTCTTGGGGTCCCTTGGGGGTTTAAAAAAAGGAGATCAACATTTACATTGGTAAAATACACTCAGCTGTGAGGCGGGTTTAATCTTTTTTACAACCGTCCCCTGCAGCTGTGCTGTCTGCTTTACCCACCCCCCAACATTGGCCCTCTGCCTTCCTGGAAATAGCTTTCCCCAAAGAGCACTGGGACACACAATCCCAGCCTCACTAAATAGAGTTAAACGGAAATCTCAGACGTGCTGTAAGCAGATGGGATAACTTCAGTGGGGTTTATGGATCCAGGAAAAGAGAGAAAGGAGGGACCGAAGGGGATCTCATGGAGATAAAGCCATACTGAATGAGCCTGTGCCCAGGGAGGGCACACAGAGCGAGGCACCCGGGTTAAGGAGAAGTTGGAAGGTCCTTTGCTGGGGGTCCTGGGGAGAGGAGATAGTCTTTCCTGACATTCCTTCCTGAAACAAGCAAACTACACTCCTACAGCCCTCCCGGCCTCCTCCTTTTAACTGATTTTTCCAGAATATGTGGTAAATAGAGGATGAATCAGCCCAAAGTTCCTGGGCAACAATTCAGGTCCAACTGGGCCCCCTTCACAAGAGGAAAGAAGAAAACAAGAACAAGGGGAAGGAACAGTTGGTTTAAGAAAAAAAGAAAAAATAAGTTCATTAAAAATACAACCTTAGGGCTTCCCTGGTGGCGCAGCGATTGAGGGTCCGCCTGCCGATGCAGGGGACATGGGTTCGTGCCCCGGTCCGGGAAGATCCCACATGCTGCGGAGCGGCTGGGCCCGTGAGCCATGGCCGCTGAGCCTGCGCGTCCGGAGCCTGTGCTCTGCAATGGGAGAGGCCACAACACTGAGAGGCCCGCGTACCGCAAAAAAAAAAAAAAAAAACAAAAAACCTTAAAGTCACCGAGAAGTCTACTTTAAATATGCTTTAGGAAAAAAGGAAACCTAGCATTACAAAAATAAAGTATCTTTCACAAAGCTTGGAGGTGGTCCTCATAATATCCAGAATAGAATCCCACATTATAACCATTCAAAACCCTTCATGCTCACCTTTAGATTCTGTGTTGTGACCTACATTCTCCTGTTAAAATAGTGAGGTGTGGTTTACTGCCTAACTCTTCAGGAGTCACAAAACGAAATAATGACTTAGGGAAGTACAGTGTGAAGATAGTGAGACAGGAAAGCAACAAAAAGGTGGATAAAGGAGTGGTGGCAAATCCATACAATGTAAATTATAGCAGTTAAAATATTACAGAAAACATGTTTCAACATGGATAGATCCCCAAAACATAATGTTGAACAAACTAAGCAGAGTATGGGAATCATACAGTCTAATGTTATTTATAGAAAGTTTAAAAACATGCAAAATTTAGCTATACAGTCGTCCCTCTGTATCCTGGGGTTCTGCATCCATGGACTCAACCCACCACAGATCAAAAATATTCCAAAAAAATTCCAGAAACTTCCAAAACAAAACTTGAATTTGCTTTAAACTGGCAACTATTTACATAGCATTTACATTGTATTAGGTATTATAAGTAATCTAGAGATGATTTAAAGTACATAGGAGGATATGCTATAGGCTATATGCAAATACTACACCATTTTATATGACGTGAGTATCCTTGGATTTTGGTATCTGGGCGGGGCAGGAGGTGCGGTCCTAGAGCCAATCCCTCGTGGATACCGAGGGACAACTGTATACTGTTTATGGATAAATACATATGTTTATGGACACATATGTGAAGTATAAAATATGCAAAAAAGAAATGATGAATGCCGAATTCAGAGCAGTGGTTTCCTCAAGGGAAGAAGGAAAGGTAAGGCATACTCAGGGTGCTTCTACTACTTTTGTTTTTCTTTCAAAAGTGATGTGAAACAGATATGGCCAAACAATAAAGACTTGAGAAGCTGTAATGAGTTAACAGTGTTTATTCATTACTACTTTTTAATGCTTTACTGCATGCTTAAAGCATTCCATCTAAAAATGTTAAGGATTTCATACAGGAGTCTTCCTATGACAGTCAGTATACAACTTCGTATACCCACTGAATTCACACTTCCTTGAATATCTGGAAGGACCTCAGGCAGGGCCCCTGGGGTCCAAGAGATACCATCTCCATCCTGGCGCAGTCCTAACTAGCCCTTGGTGAGGAGTGTAGGGGTCAGCGGACTCCCTTTTCAAAGCTCTTGTGAAATCATTTCACCCAGAGGATTCACGAATAAAGCAAGCATTGGGTATCTAAAAGCTCCCATCAGGAACTGTTAGGAGGAAATGGAATTTAACAAGCCTCCTTCAGACTAAACATGGATACTTGCAAGCCTGGTCTTTAATTGTCAATTCCACTACTGGGAGAGATGACATCTGGCTCTCTCCCCAGCTCTGATGCTAGTGAACTATGTCATCTTGGGCAAGACCATTCACTTCTCCAAGCCTCATTTCCTTCATCTGCACCTAGAAGATCTCTAAAGTCTGAGCTTTAAGGGCCTATGGTTCGAATCTGAGAATTAAGAAGACAGGGCAGGTCTAGATAGGCCACAAACACCTCCCAACCATAATTCATTCTAGGGGTGCTGGTGGTCCTGTACCCAGCCCCATCCCTGAACACACACTCTGTCCCCCTCATAAGGTTTCTGTAGCTCAAAATCCCATCATTGGACACTCCTTCGGATTAAATGCCACATTATAATGAAAATGATACCTGGAACCATAATCACACCTTAGCCTCAGCAATATACATTATCTCTTAATTCACACGAAACCACTTTTAACTTAGATAAGAAAACTGGTGCTGAGAACATTTAAGAAATTTACTCAAGATAACACAATTCTTAAGGGGGAAACTCAAGCTTCAGAGTTAAACCTTTAAAATTGCAAGTTTAAATCCTTTCCATGACAAAGCAATTGACTGAGATTAGCCTTAACAGAACCAGCAGAATCCTAAAATAAAACAAGAGTAAGAGGGCAGAGAGGAAAGTTAAGAGAGGAGAGGTCTTAGAGCTGGGTCTGCAGCCCAGGGGAAGATGAAAGGAGAGTGAAAGGGACAGGAAAATCCTGTCTTACTTTGTCATTTTGTACAAGGTCAGGTGTCTTCACAACCTTAAGTGTTGTGGGCTGTAATACTGCAAAGATTGACAAGAGGCTGAAAACAAGCTACCGAGGTGTGCAAGACTGTTATTACATACAGTTTTCCTCTCCAAATCTTCCTACCGTGGGCAAGCTGGACTGTAGCTATTCAGCCTGGGAGAGAGGATCTGTGTCAACTGACATGTGCAGTCCTTGGCACCATAAGTGATCAGTGAATGATCGTAATGGTGGAAATGATGATGACAATGACGGTGAGCACTGAATCAAGAAATGACCTAAGGTCATTCCAAAACATCACATAGAAAACTGGCTCGTGCAACCTGACAGGTGCACCACTGGGCTTTCATTATTCATGATATTTTCAACAATTAAAACTGCTTTAACATGATCCAGTTTCTCTGTCCAAAGTGCTAGGCTCAAAAGAGTTCGCTCAGCAAACATAATCTTCCCTGTCTCTTTTTCTAAAGGGATTTCTGAAAGATCTGTGAGAGAAACAACAGAAAGTAAGCAGAGGGACCTTCTCCAAGTTTCATCCCACTAGTTTATCAACTTTACCTTAGAAAGTAAGAGATGGAACTGTATTAACAGGTACTTCTACATCATAGGCAAATTAAATGAACACTTTAAACAGGAAAATAGAATTATTGTAGCCCTGCTGTCTCTTGTTAGCGATAGAAATTTGTCGTGTTACAAATGCCCTATTATAAGGCAAACATTTTCTTTTCTCCCACCGGGACTGTCCCTCACAAATGGAGTTGCCTTACCTTAGATTCCTTACAAAAATCTAGCAAATAACAAGGTGTTTTCTCAATTATTTTATTTTGAACTACAAAGTGCTGGGGACAGGGTGGGAAAGGCAGCAAAGCCTTAAAACAACCTCAGTCCATGCTTGTTTGGGAACTTATAGATGTTGGTGTGCAATAAGTAAAAAAGAAAAGGAAAGAAATTTAACCTAAATTTAGTCATTTATTCCCATAGGTCAAGATTTATATTTGTAACTACTGAATGTAGTTAAAAATAAACCAGCAAGCCTTTAAAAATAACTTTTAAAAATCTATATAGTAAGTGGTTACATTCTGGAAATCACAAATACATAATCTACATGACAATGAAAAACCAACTACCTAGTATGAGCCAAATACAGAAGTACTTGTGGCTTGGCACAGTGGTTCTTATGATCACATTAAACAGGGATTCAAATGCGCTCTTTTTCAAACAACTGAGAAGTGAGAATGATGAGCTCTAGAAAGCTGTGTTAAGTCACTCAAATATAAGTCATGAAAAAAATACATATGAAGAGTTTGAACATAATTGTTTTGGGACACTGGGAGTGGAAAAAGTACTACTTCTGTATTATTATTTTAGATATGTTATTTTAAATAGACATGAGTGCCAGTGTTAATAAATTAAATATTATTTAATTTGACTAGCTCATCTATATTCACAAAAGGTATATAAAGAATTTTCAAATTGGCAAAACACTTTTATTTGGCTCTTAATTGTCTTTTATTCAGGAATATATGGTATGTAGTAGTTAAATACAATGGGGCTTCACTTAAAAAGCAAAGACAACTAAATCATTCATAGTCTTTGGGGGACAGGGGGAAGACAGAGGCAGACTGAGTAGCCTAGAGGAGGAAACTTAAAAGCAACAGCCCATCTGCTGGAGCATCCATGTGAGTTCAGCACTGTGTCTGGGCTCTCAAGGCATCCTGGTTCCAGCATCACCCGCTTAGGGACTCCCCTTTGGAACATGTTATACAATACGATCTAGTTCCACCAATCTTGAACGTGGCTGGCTCTGAATTAAATCACCTTTCTCCCAAATCAGGTAAGTGACAGACTGTAGAGACCAATGAGGCCTGTAGAGAACATTCTGCTGTGTTTTGTTTTGTTTCTAACATCACTGAAAGTCTAAAGAGGGGGTATCTAATAACCATCATAAGCTGGAGGATGAAATAGTAGTCTCCCCAAAATCTGACTCTATATGTCACACTAAATACTCCATTCTACACAAAATCATAGAATTGGAGCAAGAAGAAATCCTAGAAACTGCCTAGGAAACACTTCTTCCTCGAAGTAGAAAAATATCCCTTTACACATTTTGCTTGTGTTTGCAATAATAGATACTACTTTTAGGTCCCCAGAAAAGCTTATCAGACATTTATCCCCAGCCTAAGTGGAACCAAAACTCCTATTCCTATTCATGTTAAAATAAAATTAAGTTTAAAGCTCTTAATACTTGATAGATCTTTTCAAGAGAACCGTTAGCTTTGATTTACACAAAAGGTAGACACATTTTCACACTTTGTTGGCATCACCACCTCCATGAGAGACATCTGCAGCTCCCCCTTGACTCCATGTCATATGGTCACCATTAGAGGTCACACAATTGAAAATCCATTTCTAGGAAATAAGGAGGCTACTAAATCATGTAGGAGAGGAGAGCTATCGAGGCTGAGAACATCACCATGAAAGAACTGGGTCCCCTATAATCAAGTGGGTAGTGTGCTATCCTCAAGCTCAAATTTTTTTCCTTTTAGTTCTGCTTTTTTTTTAAACCACAAATATATTAATAGATCCTAAATAACATTCTGCATGAAATTCTAAAACTTTAAAAATTTCTAATTTTGCTATTTTAAGTGAATAATTTGTGTGTATGTGTGTGTGTGTTGGGGGTGGGTGGGTATGATACTAGCAGCTGGAGATTTTCCATGTGATCAGAACTTTTTCAGTCCTTTCAACATATAACAGGGCAGCAGAAGGTAAAGCCAGACTAGGAAACCACTAATCCAAAATTCCTGAAGACAGACAAGGCAAGGAAACAAAGGATGAATGACTCCACACATAACCCACATTCCATCCCTTTGGGGTGGTATTTAAACTTCGGTAAACATTGTAGATAAAACTCAAAATACTCTGGGCAATATTCAGAGCAATAGATGCGTATGGAAACCTGAAGTACTGATTTTTAATGAAACAGAATCTGGTTAAGATGAGATGCCATAAAGGTGGAGAAAACATACTGAGACTTCTCAAAGGGTGCTGAGAGCAGGCAAAGTGAATCAAGAGGGGTGCCTAGAAAAGAACAGGTTGAGGAGAGAAGGATGGGGGAAATTAATTTAGTCAGTGAAAGACACTGAGGCTTGGGGAAAGAATGGTGTATCTAAAGAGTGATTCCAAATGGTTTGGAATTCCAGAATCCCAGGCATTAAGCAATTAATTTTCAAGTGGAAATCAGTTTTGACTTGAATTCATGAGTTGTTTCTGAAATGTATCTAAGAAATGTATTTTCCTCATGGACCAGGGAATCCACACCATGAATGAAGTCAGGGGAGGGGGAGGTTAGGTCACAAAGCTCCATCACCATGAGACGTCTCCATATAGCATTGTGGGGCTTTGGCTCTTGCCCTGGGAATCCTCATACTATGGAAAAGTGGATTTTTCATTGTAAATATCTGGTTGGTGAATAATGTACTAATGTGGCACCAGCTTTGTTCTTATTCACTGGGAAAAGAAACAGCAAAGAACAGAAGATTGATCAATGAGATTCAATTTAAGCTCTAAGGAAAGTGTGATCCAAAATTTCCCGTGGCAAGAGCATTCTCTTTCTTCATTTCTGGGCTGGTCAAATCACAAAAGCTGCAGTGTTGCCCTGATTTAGATGAAAGGAATGTATCTGCTTCTTCTACCGTGCTCTGTGCACCATGAGGTCAGTTCCAGCTCATCTTTGAAAACTGTAATACTAATTCCTATTGAGCACTAAAAAGTTCTGTTTTGTTTTCTGTTTCTTGCTTTTCACTTTTGGAGTCAAGTATTTTTCCTTGCTTGATAGAGAAAGGGAAAAATGGTGCTCCCGAGTTAGAGGAATAAAAAAATCTGGACTTCCCTCGTGGCGCAGTGCTAAAGAATCTGCCTGCCAAGGCAGGGGACACAGGTTCGATCCCTGGTCCGGGAAGATCCCACATGCTGCGGAGCAACTAAGCCCGTGCACCACAACTACTGAGCCTGTGCTCTAGAGCCCGAGAGCCACAACTACTGAGCCCACACGCCACAAGTACTGAAGCCCGCGCACCCTAGAGCCCACGCACCACAACTACTGAAGCCCACACACTCTAAGGCCCGTGTGCGGCAAATACTGAGCCCGCGAGCTGCAACTACTGAAGCCCGAACACCTAGAGCCCATGCTCCGCAACAAGAGAAGGGCCCTCTCGTTGAAACTAGAGAAAGCCCACGCACAGCAACAAAGATCCAATGAAGCCAAAAATAAATAAATAAAATAAAATAAATTTTAAAATCTGTCATTTTTTTTCTAATTACTTCATGTGTTATTGACTCATCATTCCTTAATGTTTTACATTTTCTTCATAGTTTAACCTCTGCCTCAAATCTTCATCTCAGCTCACATCTAGGGATAGAAAGGAAAAATTAAATGCATGGGCTTGGAAGTCAGGTAAACCTCTGTTCAAATCTACATTCTGCAACTTACTAGCTATGCAACCTACAGCAGGTTAAATAACTTTTCTGAAAGTAATAGTATCTACTTCACATGGTGGTTATGATTAAAATTTGGGGGAAAATACAAAGCATTTAGCACAATGCCTAGCACACAGGAAATATTCAATAAATGGTATTTAAAAACATTCTTCCTATCTTTTCATAGTCACCAGATTGGCAACAACTTTAAAGTTTGACAATACCAAGTGTTAAGAAGGCTGTATAGCAACAGCACCTCTCACACGTGACTGCAGGGAATGTGTGGCAGATTAAAGTTGGGGGCCACAGATTATTGCTATTTAATATACTTGTCCCCAAAGGTACGGAGGATCTGTATTCCCTCCCTTTGCTTCTGGGCAGGCTCTGTGACTCTTCTGACAAAGGCATGTGACAGAAATGATACTATACAAGCTTCTAGGTCTAGGCTTTCAGAGACTGGCAGGTGCCACTTTCAGATTCTTGGAACATTTGTTCTTGGAACCCTGATCTACCATTTAAGAAGCCAGACTGCCCTGAGGCCACTATTCTGTAAGAACCCAACCCATGTGGAAAGGCCCTGGAGGATGAGATATCATGTGAAGGAAGAGACCAAAGAACACCACGATGTAGATATATGAAAATCTACATATAGATATATGAAAGCAGCCACCCTAGGAGAGGATCCTCCAGCTCCAGCTGCCTCCGTTTATACCATGTGGATTAGACACAGATTACTCAGCCAAGCTCTTCCCGAAGTCTTGACCTACAAAATCATGAGCAAAATAATATTGTTGTTTTAAGCACTCACCCTGGAGTAGTTTGTTATGCAACATTCGTAACTGCAACAGAATGAAATTTATACAATCACTTTGGAAAACCACTCAGCATCACTTTGTACAGGGAAAGAAACATACACCGATGACCCAAAGATTCCACTTCCACAGAACCTCTTGCGCATATGCACCATGAAACAGGAATAAGAATGCTGATAGCAAATGTTCATGCTACGAAAAAAAAATGGAAACTGAAATGTCCATCAAGAGAACAGATAAATATGCTGGGGATATGCACACACAAAGTTGCTAAAGCAGTTAAAATTAATGAACTATATCTTCATACAGCCACCTAGATGACTCTCAAAACTTAATATCAAAAAACAGATAGGAGACAGGAGAAGATGGCAGAAGAGTAGGATGCGGAGATCACCCGCCTCCCACAGATACATCAGAAATACATCTACACTTGGAACAGCTCCTATAGAACACCTACTGAACTCTGGCAAAAGACCTCAGACCTCCCAAAAGGCAAGAAACTCCCCACGTACCTGGGTGGGCAAAAGAAAAAAGAAAAAACAGAGACAAAAGAATAGGGACGGGGGCTTCCCTGGTGGCGCAGTGGTTGAGGGTCTGCCTGCCGATGCAGGGGCCGCGGGTTCGTGCCCCAGTCCGGGAGGATCCCGCATGCCGCGGAGCGGCTTGGCCCGTGAGCCATGGGCGCTGGGCCTGCGCGTTCGGAGCCTGTGCTCCGCGACGGGAGACGCCGCAGCGGTGAGAGGCCCGTGTACCGCAAAAATAAATAAATAAATTTTAAAAATAAAATAAAAGAATACGGACGGGACCTGCACCAGTGGGAGGGAGCTGTGAAGGAGGAAAGGTTTCCACACAGTATAAGCCCCTTCGTGGGCAGAGACTGCAGGTGGCGGAGGGGGTAAGCTTCAGAGCCACGGAGGAGAGCGCAGCAACAGGGGTGTGGAGGGTAAAGCGGAGAGATTCCCGCACAGAGGATCGGTGCTGACCTGCACTCACCAGCCCGAGAGGCTTATCTGATCACCAGCCTGAGAGGTTGTCTGCTCACCCGCCGGGGCGGGCGGGGGCTGGGAGCTGAGGCTCGGGCTTCGGTCGGATCCCAGGTAGAGGACTGGGGCTGGCAGCGTGAACACAGCCTGAAGGGCTAGCCGGGAGGGAGTCCGGGAAAAAGTCCGGAGCTGCTGAAAAGGCAAGAGACTCTTTCTTCCCCCTTTGTTTCCTGGTGCGCAAGGAGAGGGGATTAAGAGCGCTGCTTAAAGGAGCTCCAGAGACGGGCACGAGTCGCGGCTAAAAGTGCGGACTCCAGAGATGGGCATGAGACGCTAAGGCTGCTGCTGCCACCACCAAGAAGCCTGTGTGCGAGCACAGGTCACTCTCCACACCTCCCCTCCCAGGAGCCTGTGCAGGCCGCCACTGCCAGGGTCCCGTGATCCAGGGACAACTTACCCGGGAGAACGCACGGTGTGCCTCAGGCTGGAGCAACGTCACGCCGGCCTCTGCCGCCACAGGCTCGCCTCGCACTCCGTACCCCTCCCTCCTTCAAGCCTGAGTGAACCAGAGACCCCGAATCCGCGGCTCCTTTAACCCCATACTGTCTGAGCGAAGAACAGACTCCCTCCAGCGACCTACACGCAGAGGTGGGGCCAGATCCAAAGCTGAACCCCGCCAGCTGTGAGAACAAAGAAGAGAAAGGGAAATCTCTCCCAGCAGCCTCAGGAGCAGCGGAGTAAAGCTCCACAATCAATTTGATGTACCCTGCATGTGTGGAATACCTGAATAGACAACGAATCATCCCAAATTGAGGAGGTGGACTTTGGGAGCAAGATAGATTATTTTTTCCCCTTTTCCTCCTTTTGTGAGTGTGTATGTGTATGCTTCTGTGTGAGATTTTGTCTGTAAAGCTTTGCTTTCACCATTTGCCCTAGGGTTCTGTCCGTCCGCATTTTTGTGTGCTTTTTTGTTTTTTTCACTTTTAAAAAATTTCTTCTTAATATTTATTTTAATAACTTTATTTTTCCTTTCTTTCTTTCTTTCTTTCTTTCTATACTTTCTCCCTTTTATTCTGAGCTGTGTGGAGGAAAGTCTCTTGGTGCTCCAGCCAGGCATCAGGGCTGTGCCACTGAGGTGGGAGAGCCAACTTCAGGACACTGGTCCACAGGAGACCTCCCAGCTCCATGTAATATCAAATGGTGAAAATTTCCCAGAGATCTCCATCTCAACACCAGCACCCAGCTTCACTCAACGACCAGCAAGCTACAGTGCTGGATACCCTATGCCAAAAAAATAGCAAGACAGGAACACAGACCCATCCATTAGCAGAGAGGCTGCCTAAAATCATAATAAGGTCACAGACACCCCAAAACACACCACCAGATGTGGACCTGCTCACCAGAAAGACAATATCCAGCCTCATTCACCAGAACACAGGCATTAGTCCCCTCCACCAGGAAACCTACACAACCCACTGACCCAACCTTAGCCACTGGGGACAGACACCAAAAACAACGGGAACTATGAACCTTCAGTCTGCGAAAACGAGACCCCAAACACAATAAGATAAGCAAAATGAGAAGACAGAGAAACATGCAGCAGATGAAGGAGCAAGATAAAAACCCACCAGACCTAACAAATGAAGAGGAAATAGGCAGTCTACCGGAAAAAGAATTCAGAATAATGATACTAAAGATGATCCAAAATCTTGGAAATAGAATAGAGAAAATGCAAGAAACATTTAACAAGCACCTAGAAGAATTAAAGAGGAAACAAGCAACAATGAACAACACAATAAATGAAATTAAAAATACTCTAGAAGGAATCAATAGCAGAATAACTGAGGCAGAAGAACGGATAAGTGACCTGGAAGATAAAATAGTGGAAATAACTACTGCAGAGCAGAATAAAGAATGAAAAGAACTGAGGACAGTCTCAGAGACCTCTGGGACAACATTAACACAACAACATTCGAATTATAGGGGTCCCAGAAGAAGAAGAGAAAAAGAAAGGGACTGAGAAAATATTTGAAGAGATTATAGTTGAAAACTTCCCGCATATGGGAAAGGAAATAGTTAATCAAGTCCAGGAAACACAGAGAGTCCCATACAGGATAAATCCAAGGAGATAAATCCAAGGAGAAACATGCAAAGACACATATTAATCAAACTATCAAAAATTAAATACAAAGAAAACATATTAAAAGCAGCAAGGGAAAAACAACAAATAACACACAAGGGAATCCCCATAAGGTTAACAGCTGATCTTTCAGCAGAAACACTGCAAGCCAGAAGGGAGTGGCAGGACATATTTAAACTGATGAAGGAGAAAAACCTACAACCAAGATTACTCTACCCAGCAAGGATCTCATTCAGATTTGATGGAGAAATTAAAACCTTTACAGGCAAGCAAAAGCTGAGAGAGTTCAGCACCACCAAACCAGCTTTACAACAAATGCTAAAGGAACTTCTCTAGGAAAGGAACACAAGAGAAGGAAAAGACCTACAATAACAAACCGAAAACAATTAAGAAAATGAGAATAGGAACATACATATCGATAATTACCTTAAATGTAAATGGAATAAATGCTCCCACCAAAAGACACAGACTGGCTGAATGGATACAAAAACAAGACCTGTATATATGCTGTCTACAAGAGACCCACTTCAGACCTAGGGACACATACAGACTGAAAGTGAGGGGATGGAAAAAGATATTCCATGCAAGTAGAAATCAAAAGAAAGCTGGAGTAGCAATACTCATATCAGACAAAATAGAATTTAAAATAAAGACTATTACAAGACACAAAGAAGGACACTACATAATGATCAAGGGATCGATCCAAGAAGAAGACATAATAATTGTAAATATTTATGCACCCAACATAGAAGCACCTCAATACATAAGGCAAATACTAACAGCCATAAAAGGGGAAATCGACAGTAACACAATCATAGTAGGGGACTTTAACACCCCGCTTTCACCAATGGACAGATCATCCAAAATGAGAATAAATAAGGAAACACAAGCTTTACATGATACATTAAACAAGATGGACTTAATTGATATTTATAGGACATTCCACACCAAAACAGCAGATTACACTTTCTCCTCAAGTGCTCATGGAACATTCTCCAGGATAGATCATATCTTGGGTCACAAATCAAGCCTTGGTAAATTTAAGAAAGTTGAAATCGTATCAAGTAACAACACTATGAGACTAGATATCAATTACAGGAAAAAAATCTGTAAGAAATACAAACACATGGAGGCTAAACAATACAGTACTTAATAACGAAGTGATCACTGAAGAAATCAAAGAGGAAATCAAAAAATACCTAGAAACAAATGACAACGGAGACACGACGACCCAAAACCTATGGGATGCAGCAAAAACAGTTCTAAAAGGGAAGTTTATAGCAACACAATCCTACCGTAAGAAACATGAAACATCTCAAATAAACAACATAACCTTGTACCTAAAGCAATTAGAGAAAGAAGAACAAAGAAAATCCAGTGCTAGCAGAAGGAAAGAAATCATAAAGATCAGAGCAGAAATAAATGAAATAGCAACAAAGAAAACGATAGCAAAGATCAATAAAACTAACAGCTTGTTCTTTGAGAAGATAAGCAAAATTACAACAAGCAACTCTATGCCAATAAAATGGACAACCTGGAAGAAATGGACAAATTCTTAGAAATGCACAACTGCCGAGACTGAACCAGGAAGAAATAGAAAATATGAACAGACCAATCACAAGCACTGAAATTGAAACTATGATTAAAAATCTTCCAACAAACAAAAGCCCAGGACCAGATTGCTTCACAGGCGAATTCTATCAAACACTTAGAGAAGAGCTAACACCTATCCTTCTCAAACTCTTCCAAAATATAGCAGAGGGAGGAACACTCCCAAACTCATTCTACAAGGCCACCATCACCCTGATACCAAAACCAGGCAAAGATGTCACAAAGAAAGAAAACTACAGACCAATATCACTGATGAACATACATGCAAAAATCCTCAACAAAATACTAGCAAACAGAATCCAACAACACATTAAAAGGATCATACACCATGATCAAGTGGGGTTTATTCCAGGAATGCAAGGGTTCTTCAATATATGCAAATCAATCAACGTGATACACCATATTAACAAATTGAAGGAGAAAAACCATATGATCATCTCAACAGATGCAGAGAAAGCTTTTGACAAAATTCAACACCCATTTATGATAAAAACCCTGCAGAAAGTAGGCATAGAGGGAACTTTCCTCAACATAATAAAGGCCATATATGACAAACCCACAGCCAACATCGTCCTCAATGGTGAAAAACTGAAAGCATTTCCACTAAGATCAGGAACAAGACAAGGTTGCCCACTCTCACCACTCTTATTCAACATAGTTTTGGAAGTTTTAGCCACAGCAATCAGAGAAGAAAAAGAAATAAAAGGACACCAAATCGGAAAAGAAGAAGTAAAGCTGTCACTGTTTGCAGATGACATGATACTCTACATAGAGAATCCTAAAGATGCTACCAGAAAACTACTAGAGCTAATCAATGTACTTGGTAAAGTAGTAGGATACAAAATTAATGCACAGATATCTCTGGCATTCTTATACACCAGTGACGAAAAATCTGAAAGTGAAATTAAGAAAACACTCCCATTTACCATTGCAACAAAAAGAATAAAATATCTAGGAATAAACCTACCTAAGGAGACAAAAGACCTATATGCAGAAAATTATAAGATACTGATGAAAGAAATTAAAGATGATACAAATGGATGGAGAGATATACCGTGTTCTTGGATTGGAAGAATCAACATTGTGAAAATGACTCTACTACCCAAAGCAATCTACAGATTCAATGCAATCCCTATCAAACTACCACTGGGATTTTTCACAGAAGTAGAACAAAAAGTTTCACAATTTGTATGGAAACACAAAAGACCACGAATGGCCAAAGCAATCTTGAGAATGAAAAATGGAGCTGGAGGAATCAGGCTCCCTGACTTCAGACTATACTACAAAGCTACAGTAATCAAGAGAGTATGATACTGGCATAAAAACAGAAAGATAGATTAATGGAACAGGATTAGAAAGCCCAGGGATAAACCCACGCACATATGATCACCTTATCTTTGATTAAGTAGGCAAGAATATACAGTGGAGAAAAGACAGCCTCTTCAATAAGTGATGCTGGGAAAACTGAACAGGTACATGTAAAAGTATCACACTAGAACATTCCCTAACACCATACACAAAGCTAAACTCAAAATGGATTAAAGACCTAAATGTAAGGCCAGACACTATCAAACTCTTAGAGGAAAACATAAGCAGAACACTCTATGACATATCACAGCAAGATCCTTTTTGACCCACCTCCTAGAGTAAGGGAAATAAAAACAAAAATAAACAAATGGGACCTAATGAAACTTCAAATTTCTTGCACAGCAAAGGAAGCCATAAACAAGACCAAAAGATAACCCTCAGAATGGGAGAAAATATTTGCAAATGAAGCAACTGACAAAGGATTAGTCTCCAAGATTTACATGCAGCTCAATAACAAAAAACAAACAACCCAATCCAAAAATGGGCGGACGACCTAAATAGACATTTCGCCAGAGAAGATATACAGATTGCCAAGAAACACATGAAAGAATGCTCAACATCATTAATCATTAGAGAAATGCAAATCAAAACTACAATGAGATATCATCTTATACTGGTCAGAATGGCCATCATCAAAATATCTAGAAACCATAAATGCTGGAGAGGGTGTGGAGAAAAGGGAGCCCTCTTGCACTGTTGATGGGAATGTAAATTGATACAGCCACTGTGGAGAACAGTATGGAGGTTCCTTAAAAAACTACAAATAGAACTACCATACGACCCAGCAATCCCACTACTGGGCATATACCCTGAGAAAACCATAATTCAAAAAGAGTCATGTACCAAAATGTTCATTGCAGCACTATTTACAATAGCCAGGACATGGAAGCAACCTAGGTGTCCATCAACAGATGAATGGATAAAGAAGATGTGGCACATATATACAATGGAATATTACTCAGCCATAAAAAGAAACGAAATTGAGTTATTTGTAGTGAGGTGGATGGACCTAGAGTCTGTCATACAGAGTGAAGTAAGTCAGAAGGAGAAAAACAAAAACCGTATGCTAACACATATGTATGGAATATAAGAAAACAAATGATCATGAAGAACCTAGGGGTAAGACGGGAATAAAGATGCAGACCTACTAGAGCATGGACTTGAGGATACGGGGAGGGGGAAGGGTAAGCTGTGACAAAGTGAGAGAGTGGCATGGACATATATACACTACCAAAAGTAAAATAGATAGCTAGTGTGAAGCAGCCGCATAGCACAGGGAGATCAGCTCGGTGCTTTGTGACCACCTAGAGGGGTGGGATAGGGAGGGTGGGAGGGAGCGAGATGCAAGAGGGAAGAGATATGGGAACATATGTATATGTATAACTGATTCACTTTGTTATACAGCAGAAACTAACAAACCATTGTAAAGCAATTATACTCCAATAAATATATTAAATATATATATAATATTGAGAGAAAAAGCCATGTAATGGAAGAAAATATAAAGTATAATTCCATTTATACAGAGGTCAAGAAGAAAATGAAATAACAACCCTGTATACATATATGTACATATGTATGATAAAAAATTTTAAGCAAAGGATTGAATAACATAAAATTCAGAATAGTGGTTAACTCTGGGGGAGGGCTTTGGATGTGGTCAGGAGGGGTGCCCACAAATTTCAAAGATATTAGTGATGTTTTATTTCGTAAGTTAAGTGGAGGTGGGAGGAGGGGTGATTTATTATTATTCTTTAAGCCAGAGGTTGGAAAACTTTTTCTGTAAAGGGCGAGATAGTAAATATTTTAGGGCCACATAAAATCTTTCTTGTATCTTCTTCTTTTGTTTTTTTCACAACACTTTAAAAATGTAAAAACCACTCTTAGCTCATGGGACCTACCATAAGAGGCCATGGGCAAAATTCGGTCCACAAACTGTAGTTTGCCAACCCCTGCTTTAAACTGTTTATGTGTGTTATACTGTCTTTTGTGTACAGATAATATTTCTCTCCCACCCCCAACAAAAAAAGAAAAGAATGAAACAGGAGGGCTGTGTGGTGGCCACAAATTATTATTATTTATTATCTGCTATCTCCTTACAGAGAAAATATACATGTTCTTCCTAACCCAGATCAAAACCCCATCCATTAAGCCTCCAGTCTGTTGACAGTTCCTCTGTACCGTTGCAGCTTAAAAAAAGAAACTCCACTTCTTTTCTAAAGAGGAAAAGGTAATTAAATGCACCATTATTCTTGCCTACAGTAGATTTTGAGCAGATTCTAGACAGCAAAGTCAAAACAGTAGTAGTAGTTCAGACTGTTGCTTGGGCAGGAAGGTAGGGAAATCATAGATAAAATTCCAGTTTGGTCAAATTACAATCACTAAATACCATCATCCAAGAATTGTCTGCTCTTAATTCAAAGCTAACATTTCCTGGGCCTCACCATGTGCCAGGCACTGATCTCACACTGTATGTGTAATTTCATTTTATTTCTCACAATAATCCTTTGTGGTAGATACTACTATGAACCTCATTTTACCATAGTGGAAACTGAGGCACTGAGAAATTAAGTCACTTGCTCGAGGTCACATAGCTAGAAAGTAATGGAGCTCGTATCCGTATCCAGGAGGTTGGATCCTGATCCCACACTCAGCCACAACACTACTCTAATTGTTAAATACATTTGTCTCCCCACCATAAATGAAGTTGTATTTTTACCCCCATTCTACAGATAAAGAATGTGTGCTTGCACCTGGCCTTGATCCAAGAAGCTTGGCTGGAGGCTGGGACTGAAGCTAATGCTATTTGTTTGGTGAGACCGTGTTTTGGCTTATTTAAGGAGCATTTTACAAGTCTCAGCTTGTCAGTAATGGGCAAAGAGCTGCTAAGAAAAAACAGGTAAAATGAGAGGTCAGACTTGTAACCACATGTGTCCACAGTGACAGGCTTCAATTCTTCATCAGGGCCATATGAAAAATAATTATGCTCCATCTTGGGCCCAGTGTTGGTGCTTGAGGGGAGTGAACAGGGCATGGAGGTTATTGCTGAGATAAAGAGGAAAGCTTAGGAGCTATGAATGGAAAAATAACCAGTCTTAATTCGACCAGAACCAAAATGTGGAATGGTCATTAGCACTTATTCAACAAACGTTTTTAAGCGCCCAAACTATGTGCCAAGACCCAGGGCAGATGCTGGGATACAATGACAAACGTGCCACAGTCCCCCCCGCCCCCAAGGGTTTGGAATATCTCCCCCTGGGTCCTCAGTGGAATGTGGTTTTTAAAGAGAGCAAATGGATAGAGGCAGGAGAATGGCAGAGGTATGACATCTCTGGGAGCCACTCTGCTGGCCATACTAACACCCCTCACCCTTGCAGCTAGGGCAGAAGGCAGAACCACACCCAGCTCTGATGAGCTTTCCCTGTGGGATTTCTCTTTTGGCAAGAGTTTACAACAATTGCCTTTTCTCCTGAGGCCTGGGGTAGGGATGAGGTTGGCCCGAGGAAGGAAGGTAGTTGTCAAAAAACGGACCCAGAGGTGCAGTTTTATGGCCTGAGTGATTCAGAAGTTTTCCTTTGGTACTTCAAGCTCAGGTCACATAGGAATAGCACATCTGCTCTAAATCATGATTCCTTTCCTCCGTCTACACCCAGCTGGGCAAACCCTTCAAATTATAATGATCCAGAAAGGGGGCTGAGTTTGTTTTTACTTTTGCTGTATGGATTTTGTGGAGAAAGTGAGAAAAGAAAGTCACGCAAAAGGCCATCCCCAGAGAGATTACCAAAAAAATTTTATTCAAGACTCCCTTCCCCCACCAAGTTTTTCTGTGCTGGGGAAACTTATTTCTGTACTGGAGAAATCTGGGGACCATGAGCCTCAAAGAAGACCCTGCTGAAAGGACCTCTGTATAAACAGCAGGCCCAACAGTCACTGGGTAGAAATGTCCCAGGGGGGAGATGTCACCCAAGGCACTGAAGCTGCTGGCTTGTACGTACTGATGTTATTAACACTAGCATGCTAATTTGGGCGCCAGCTGCCAGCCGCTAGCCCCTCCTCTCCCCAGCTGCTCTGCACCGAGAAGAGCCTAAATATCACTCAATGTGGCACCATCCAGAGGAGGCACATACAGTGGTAAGAAATCTCTCCCTTTTCCTTAGTGGTAGCAGAAATTATCCCCCAAGTGAGTAGCCCAAACAGGCCAGAAACCCTCGATAAAGACTGCTCCCATTTTAACACAGAGCCCCGTTTCAAGACAAGGCCCCTGATGCAGAATCCCACCCAGGCCTGTCCACCCATTCAGGCTTAGAACCCCCTTTCAAGCAGTCAGTACAATGATAGTCTGCTCGGGGAAAGACATTATGGTATCCGTGGCTACGACACTTCAACCAGGTGTCAGATTCATTTGGGGAGTTTATAACGCAGATGCTAGGCCAGACCCCAGACCTATCAAACCAGAATTTCCAAGAGTGAGGACCAAGAATGTGTATGCATCAAAGCCCCCCGGGTTGAGAGCAACAGCTGAGGACCTATTCAGGAACATTTGTGGTACCTTCTCATACGCCTTGGAGTCTGTTTCTCAAGGGTTTAATAGCTCAAAGGATCTGAAACTAATTCACGTTCAGGGCTGAATGAGCAATAAGGCTAAAACATACAGGTTCCTGCATTTTAAGAAATAACTTCCTAAAAAGGGCAACTCAGGTCCAGTTACAGGCTTCTGATAAGAAAACAGATGTAGCACATAACATCCAAGATATAGCTCAATCTTCCCAATTTCAAATATCTTATTCCATAGAGCCCAAAAGCATTCACATATTAAAAGCTATAGGCCCCAACGTGGGATATGGAAAGTATGATTACCATGCCCATAAAGTGCCCTCTCTTTACTAAAGTCCCATCAGTACTTTTTACTATGATCAAGACCACAGCAAAACAACAAAACAAAACCAGAAACAGTGGAATTTAGAAATGACTGACTTTTTTTTTCAAATGAGGAATCAATCATGAATCGGGTACTGAAATGTGAAAACTAATACAGATTAATTCTTCCAGATGACCCTATGAAACGGGTTAAAAACTTCAGATTAATAGAGACCATGGCTGGGGGAAACTAGGAGGAGTAGGAAATATTTGGGGGCATTAATAAAAGCAAATCTGAGCCAGAAAAACCGAAGGTGCAGACAGGAGGATTGACGGGAATGGTGATGCCTGCAGAAGATCTTCCTAGAGTTCCTACACATTCTCCACTGCCAATGTCATGGACAGAATCACAAGATATGGATACTCATCCCTCCAATATCTAGTTTGAGCTTTGCTAAAACCTGCCATGTGGGCAAAGCTACAGAGCTCTGGACAACTGGGGACTTGCGAGAGAGGCCCATTGATTAGCAGTTCGCTCAGAAACCACAAAGATGTCGTGTGTTCTCTTCCAGTGCCTGGGTTGACGGTGGGGAGAGTAGGAGGCTCATAACAGAAATGAAGGGCCAGAAAATGGAGATGTGATGCATTACAGCCTCTTTAGCAAGATTTCCACAAAACAACTAGATCTGATTAGGAATAATTAAAATTCTCCCATTCCCTTGTGTAGGAAGACAGGGAAAGTCCTGTATAAACTGGGAAGAGGCCAAAGTGACTAGAAGGCTTGAGAGGCCTGGGAAGAAAGAAACAGGAGAAGATGAGATAAAATAAACCAGAGGGAAAGAAAGATAGAGCCCAACATTTAATATAAGTAAGACATTCGTTCAACAAATATTTATTGAACACCTTCTTTCATTCTTAAATTCCAAATTCCTCATTTGAAGCAGTCCAAATGCTGAGCGATCCAAAGCATGGTCTTCAATATACTCTTCAGTATTACTGTTAATTTCGCTAGAGCTTCCCCATTAACATACCCCATTTCCTATCCATGATTATTCCCATTTCCATGGTTTTGCTCATTTTGCCTGAAATGCTCTCTGCTTTTCCTTTCACCAGTTCAAATCTTAACCATTCTCCAAAATCCAGCTGAAGCTACACCTCCCCCATGAACACTGGCCTCATGTCTTCATGCCACTCTTTGTGACATCTCATTGAATGTATATTACATCCCACACAAACACTTGATATTTTTTGTCTTGGATTGTTCTCCTGTTTCTGATTGGAATGACAAAGAGCTCAGAGAAGCTGATTAATTAGGTGGAGATTTGAATTAGAATGAGGAACTCATTTTCCTATGAAAATAATTATATATCATTTATTTGGATACATTTTACTATATTAATAGTCAACTGAGATTCTAATTGCTATTATAACATTTTATGGGAAACGTATTTTTAGCTCCCAACGACCAGTTTACAAATAACCTTTGAGAACAGAACATGTTTGTAAATTGGATATTGCTTCTGTGAGGCAAAAGTGAAAAGAATGATTAAAGAAGTGTAGAATATGAAACTTGTAAGGAGCAGAGGAACAACTGCTTTGGAAGAAAATCGCAAGACAGGGATTTTTTTTTTTAATTTGCAATGAAAATATAAAGCTTCCTGGCCTCCTGGCTCCTACAGATAGGCAGTCACAGTTGGTTTTAAGAATTTCTACCTCCTCTTCTACACTTGACTCTTTAACAGTTTAAGATCTCTCATTAAATCTATTTTTGTTGATTAAGTCAGCTCCAGCAGGGTATTCTGTTAAACAGCAACATTCAATAGAAAAACAGTAACTAGTAACATAGGTAAGAACCTCCTTGTAAAACGTGTGATGACCTTTCCTCAGAAGACACAGAGTAGGGCCCCTTCTCTCCGTTTTCTTAGCTCCCCTCGGGACCCTTGGGGTTTGTGGAACGTGTTCAGCAAAGATTCTGAAAGTACCCGGCCACTGATGGCCAAATCTGCTCTCTATCAGCAACACTTTCACTCCTGCCTTTTGCTTGGAACCATGTTTTCTAGGGTTGCCTGTAACTGAGCCTAGACCTTGCCAGGAACATTCCTTGATTCATGGCATTTGGCTGCAAGTATGAATAAAATCCAAATGAGTGTGGGCCATCTTCTGAGCTTGAAATAAACTATTCAGAATAGTTACGTGTTTACCAAGGTTTTTATTAAAATACCACACCCCTTCATATATTCAGCTTAGAGGAAGCCAAATTTTTTCCTCAAGACACAGCATGTGCTTTAACATGAGAGGTGTTACTTCCTATTGTTTAGAAGGAACAACTGTGCTCATAATTTAATGGACTTGTTTTATGGAATGAGATAAAATATTCCTGACTTGAATTAAAAAACATAATGAAGCAGGTCTTTTGTGGTTTGAGTAACAGCTTGGTGATGAGCAGGGTGGGGCGCAGCTGTCAGCTGCAAGGGCTGTAGCTCTTGGGCCTAGCATTTGGTAGCTCAAAGGTAAACATGAAGGATTCTACTCCATCAGTTAGTACCGGGACCCTGTTCCTTCTAACAACAGCAAACCACTCAGAGGGACCTTTGCAAGCCAGGCTTGCAGTTAAGGTTAAAATACTAGCTTATCCCCTACCCAGATACATCACTTTGGGCAAGGTACTTCACTTTTCTAAGCCTTGGTTTCCTCATCTGTAAACTGGCCACAATAATAATATTTTCCTTCTAAGAGTTTTATGAGAGTTTAATTAGGTTGTGCCTGGAAGATGGAGTGACTAGAATGAAGAAGGGGAGCCTGGCGTGGTGCTGGCTGTTTCTTGGGGATACTATTGGCATTAAGCACAGAGAAAATTAGTCATCTACATTATTCCATTTGCAAGTCACACAGCTTGTAATTTCAGCCCCCCCAACCCTAAACGCTAACAAAATATGAGTAGAAGCTCCATCATTTATTACAGTTTTCAGGCTGATTATTCTATGTCCTCTATGCTCTGAGTAGGCTCACATATACTGCAGAACAAGTCCCAAATAAGTGTGAACAGAATACTGTCCAAATTGATAACTGTCTTAGCTCATTGTTTTCTTCTGGATTCTCTATTAGCTGCCAGAAGAAATGAAAGCAAGGAGGGAGGGTGGGAAGAAGAGACAGGGAAGGGAGGAAGGCATGGGAGGAGGAAGAGGGCATGGAAGACGGAGGAGGAAACCTTAAGGCAGTTCCTTAACCTGGCTCTAGGATGTTCTCAGAACAGACCATGTAGAAACTCTTAAATCTTACAGCTTGAAAAATCAGTAGTCTCATTTTAGTTCCTTTGTCTCCAAGCAGAACTATGTCTGACCCTAACACTTCAAAACCAATGGGTGGTCTGTCTCAGACTTTAAGGATCCCTGGAAAGAATCAAAGCCAGCAACCACATTACCCCTACTAAATCAAACTCTATTCCAACCCAGCAGCTCCAAGTCTCAACTTATTTATGCATACCTTTATTTCAAATTTACATGGGCCACTGAAAGATGTCTACTGTATGGGAAGAAAACATAAAGAAAAGTAAGAAAGTTTGTTCCTTTGATTTGACATAAAATATACAGATCATTGGCCATGGGCCCTTAGAAATTTGAAAGAAAAAAGAGAGAGAGAGAGAGAGAGAGAGATACAGAAAGTGCTAAAACATTGGTGTTTCTCATGGGGGCCCCAGGAGATGGAAGATAACTATCAAGAAGAGAAAAGTAGCCCCACCTAGGATAAAGAAGGTCCTGATATTCCCCTTACAAACATTTCCTAACAATTCCACAAGCAAAAAGGAAGACAAATCTGCCATTTCCCCCATGTTATTTTGTCCCTGGAAGACTGTGAAACAGCAGCAGTGAGAGTCTCTGAAGTCTTGGTGAGAGCAGTTGATAAATCTGTGAGTGGCCCTGTGAGTTGAAAGTAGGAAGCTTCACTACATGGTAAGAGCAGTCAACTGTGGTAATGGCATTTGCAGAAGCCCTTGCTTCTAACTCTACCCATTTCACAATTCTAACACTCATTTTGTCAGAACTTCAGTGATAGATGCTTTACTGATCCCTCTCCAACCAAATCAGTCCTCACCAACTCCAGAAGACACTGGCTTTGGTCCAAAGGTAAACAACTCTCTGACTCAAACCCTGAAAACATCTGTCTGACAAGGCCTCTTTGAAAATGTTGCCAAATTTTCCACATTGCCTTATTTGCCCACCACCACACGCCACTGAGCACTCACCCTCAAGATTATTCACAATGCTCATGAGATCTCGGAAAGAACAGATCTGTTGCATGCTATGTGAAGAAACTATACTTGTTCCTAACTAAGAAATAAAAACTCCTTACGACCAACTGGCATTATTTTTTAAAGGTGAACATTTTTATACCCTGCAGCAGCATTCCATTCCTATATATGTACCCAAGAGAAACACACACATATATATCAGGAGAGAACGTTCATAGCATTGAACAGTGTAATACTACAAAACTGGAAATAACCAAATACCTATCAACAGTAGGATGAATAAATAAATGGCAATATACCAACATAATGAAATGTTATACAGCAGAGAAAATAAACTACAGCTACATTCAACAACACAGAAGACCAGTGTCTTTGTCGCCACGGTGAGCCACAGCCACTCCCCACCTCTGCAGGAGACCCTCCAACACTAGCAGAAGAGAAGCCATGCTCTGCAAAGACTTCCACAGTGGAAATGGATATATCTTGGGCTCTGGCTCCCATTTCTGAACTTCTCACAGACTGGTGCATGAGTGCACTTGGCATTGCCCTTGTTGATCAGGCTGGGCTACAGTAACATTCCAACATTTTCACTGGGACCACACCCGCACCACTGTCAGAACTCTTTATCTTGAACCTACGGGCTGTGGTCATAGTCTTTGCATCTTCTCTGCAGCTTGGCACCAGAGACAGCAGAAGCAAGAACTACAATCCTGCAGCCTGTGGAACAAAGACCACATTCACAGAAAGACAGACAAGATGAAAAGGCAGAGGGCTATGTACCAGATGAAGGAACAAGATAAAACCCCAGAAAAACAACTAAATGAAGTGGAGATAGGCAACCTTCCAGAAAAAGAATTCAGAATAATGAGAGTGAAGATGATCCAGGACCTCGGAAAAAGAATGGAGGCAAAGATCGAGAAGATGCAAGAAATGTTTAACAAAGACCTAGAAGAATTAAAGAACAAACAAACAGAGATGAACAATACAGTAACTGAAATGAAAACTACACTAGAAGGAATCAATAGCACAATAACTGAGGCAGAAGAATGGATAAGTGAGCTGGAAGACAGAATGGTGGAATTCACTGCTGCGGAACAGAATAAAGCAAAAAGAATGAAAAGAAATGAAGACAGCCTAAGAGACGTCTGAGACAACATTAAATGCAACAACATTCACATTATAGGGGTTCCAGAAGGGGAAGAAAGAGGGAAAGGACCCGAGAAAATATTTGAAGAGATTATAGTCGAAAACTTCCTTAACATGGGAAAGGAAATAGCCACCCAAGCACAGGAAGCACAGCAAGTCCCATACAGGATAAATCCAAGGAGAAACATGCCAAGACACACAGTAATCAAATTGGCAAAAATTAAAGACAAAGAAAAATTATTGAAAGCAGCAAGGGAAAAATGACAAATAACACACAAGGGAACTCCCATAAGGTTAACAGCTGATTTCTCAGCAGAAAATCTACAAGCCAGAAGGGAGTGGCATGATATACTTAAAGTGGTGAAAGGGAAGAACCTACAACCAAGATTACTCTACCCAGCAAGGATCTCATTCAGATGTGATGGAGAAATCAAAAGCTTTACAGACAAGCAAAAGCTAAGAGAATTCAGCACCACCAAACCAGCTCTACAACAAATGTTAAAAGAACTTCTCTAATTGGGAAACACAAGAGAAGAAAAGGACCTACAAAAACAAACCCAAAACAATTAAGAAAATGGTCATAGGAACATACATATCGATAATTACCTTAAACATGAATGGATTAAATGCTCCAACCAAAAGACACAGGCTTGCTGAATGGATACAAAAACAGGACCCATATATATGCTGTCTACAAGAGACCCACTTCAGACCTAGGGACACATACAGACTAAAAGTGAAGGGATGGAAAAAGATATTCCATGCAAATGGAAATCAAAAGAAAGCTGGAGTAGCTGGGCTTCCCTGGTGGCACAGTGGTTGAGAGTCTGCCTGCCGATGCAGGGGACAGGGGTTCGTGCCCTGGCCTGGGAAGATCCCACATGCCACGGAGCAGCTGCGCCCGTGAGCCATGGCCACTGAGCCTGTGCGTCCAGAGCCTGTTGCTCTGCAACGGGAGAGGCCACAACAGTGAGAGGCCTGCGTACCGCAAAAAAAAAAAAAAAAAAAAAAAAAAAAGCTGGAGTAGCAATACTCATATCAGATAAAATAGACTTTAAAATAAAGAATATTACAAGACACAAGGAAGGATACTACATAATGATCAAAGGATCATTCCAAGAAGAAGATATAACAATGATAAATATATATGCACCCAACATAGGAGCACCTCAATACATAAGGCAACTGCTAACAGCTATAAAAGAGGAAATCGACAGTAACACGATAATAGTGGGGGACTTTAACACCTCACTTACACCAATGGACAGATCAATCAAAATGAAAATAAATAAGGAAACAGAAGCTTTAAATGACACAATAGACCAGATAGATTTAATTGATATTTATAGGACATTCCATCCAAAAACAGCAGATTACACTTTCTTCTCAAGTGCTCATGGAACATTCTCCAGGATAGATCACATCTTGGGTCACAAATCAAGCCTCAGTAAATTTAAGAAAATTGAAATCATATCAAGCATCTTTTCTGACCACAACACTATGAGATTAGAAATGAATTACAGGGGAAAAAACGTAAAAAACACAAACACATGGAGACTAAACAATACATTACTAAATAACCAAGAGATCACTGCAGAAATCAAAGAGGAAATCAAAAAATACCTAGAGACAAATGACCATGAAAACACGACAATCCAAAACCTATGGGATGCAACAAAAACAGTTCTAAGAGGGAAGTTTATAGCTATAGAAGCCTACCTCAAGAAACAAGAAAAATCTCAAATAAACAATCTAACCTTACACCTAAAGGAACTAGAGAAAGAAGAACAAACATAACCCAAAGTTAGCAGAAGGAAAGAAATCATAAAGGTCAGAGCAGAAATAAATGAAATAGAAACAAAGAAAACAATAGCAAAGATCAATGAAACTAAAACTGGTTCTTTGAGAAGATAAAGAGAAGATAAACAAAATTGATAAACCATTAGCCAGACTCATCAAGAAAAAGAGGGCAAGAACTCTAATCAATAAAATTAGAAATGAAAAAGGAGAAGTTACAATAGACACTGCAGAAATACAAAGCATCCTAAGAGACTACTACAAGCAGCTCTATGCCAATAAAATGGACAAACTGGAAGAAATGGACAAATTCTTAGAAAGGTAAAATCTTCCAAGACTGAACCAGGAAGAAATAGAAAATATGAACAGACCAATCACAAGTAATGAAATTGAAACTGTGATTAAAAATCTTCCAACAAACAAAAGTTCAGGACCAGGTGGCTTCACAGGTGAATTCTACCAAACATTTAGAGAAGAGCTAACACCCATCCTTCTCAAACTCTTCCAAAAAATTGCAGAGGAAGGAACACTCCCAAACTCATTCTATGAGGCCACCATCACCCTGATAACAAAACCAGACAAAGATACTACAAAAAAAGAAAATTACAGACCAATATCACTGATGAATATAGATGCAAAAATCCTTAACAAAATACTAGCAAACAGAATCCAACAGCACATTAAAAGGATCATACACCATGATCAAGTGGGATTTATCCCAGGGATGCAAGGATTCTTTAATACACGCAAATCAATCAATGTGATACACCATATTAAGAAATGGAAGGATAAAAACCATATGATCATCTCAATAGACGCAGAGAAAGCTTTTGACAAAATTCAACACCCATTTATGATCAAAACTCTCTAGAAAGTAGGCATAGAAGGAACCTACCTCAACATAATAAAGGCCATATATGACAAACCCACAGCAAACATCATTCTCAAAGGTGAAAAACTGAAAGCATTTCCTCTAAGATCAGGGGCAAGACAAGGATGTCCACTCTCACCACTATTATTCAACATAGTTTTGGAAGTCCTAGCCACGGCAATCAGAGAAGAAAAAGAAATAATCAGAGAAGAAAAAGGAATACAAATTGGAAAAGAAGAAGTAAAACCGTCACTGTTTGCAGATGACATGACATACATAGAGAATCCTAAAAATGCCACCAGAAAACTTCTAGAGCTAATCAATGAATTTGGTAAAGTTGCAGGATACAAATGAATGCACAGAAATCTTTTGCATTCCTATACACTAATGATGAAAACTCTGAAAGAGAAATTAAGGAAACACTCCCATTTATCACTGCAACAGAAAGAATAAAATACCTAGGAATAAACCTACCTAGAGAGACCAAAGACCTGTATGCAGAAAACTATAAGACACTGATGAAAGAAATTAAAGATGATATCAACAGATGGAGAGATATACCATGTTCTTGGATTGGAAGAATCAATATTGTGAAAATGACTCTACTACCCAAAGCAATCTACAGATTCAATGCAATCCCTATCAAACTACCACTGGCATTTTTCACAGAACTAGAACAAAAAATCTTAAAATTTGTATGGAGACACACAAATAGCCAAAGCAGTCTTGAGGGAAAAGAACGGAGCTGGAGGAATCAGACTCCCTGACTTCAGACTATACTACAAAGCTACAGTAATCAAGACAATATGGTACTGGCACAAAAACAGAAACATAGATCAATGGAACAAGATAGAAAGCCCAGAGATAAACCCACGCACCTATGGTCAACTAATCTATGACAAAGGAGACAGGGATATACAATGGAGAAAAGACAGTCTCTTCAATAAGTGGTGCTGGGAAAACTGGACAGCTACATGTAAAAGAATGAAATTAGAAAACTCCCTAACACCATACACAAAAATAAACTCAAAATGGATTAAAGACCTAAATGTAAGACCAGACACTATAAAACTCTTAGAGGAAAACATAGGCAGAACACTCTGTGACATAAATCACAGCAAGATCTTTTTTGATCCACCTCCTAGAGTAATGGAATTATTAACAAAAATAAACAAATGGGACCTAATGAAACTTAAAAGCTTTTGCACGGCAAAGGAAACCATAAGATGAAAAGACAACCCTCAGAATGGGAGAAAATATTTGCAAACGAATCAACAGACAAAGGATTCATCTCCAAAATATATAAACAGCTCTATAGCTCAATATTAAAGAAACAAACAACCCAATCCAAAAATGGGCAGAAGCCCTAAATAGACATTTCTCCAAAGAAGACATACAGATGGCCAAGAAGCACATGAAAAGCTGCTCAACATCACTAATTATTAGAGAAATGCAAAACAAAACTACAATGAGGTATCACCTCACACCGGTTAGAATGGGCATCATCAGAAAATCTACAAACAACAAATGCTGGAGAGGGTGTGGAGAAAAGGGAACCCTGTTGCACTGTTGGTGGGAATGTTAATTGAGACAGCCACTATGGAGAACAGTATGGAGGTTCCTTAAAAAACCAAAAATAGAATTACCATATGATCCAGTAATCCCACTACTGGGCATATACCCAGAGAAAACCATAATTCAAAAAGACACATGCAGCCCAATGTTCATTGCAGCACTATTTACAATAGCCAGGTCATGGAAGCAACCTAAATGCCGATAGACAGACGAATGGATAAAGAAGCTGTGGTACATATATACAATGGAATATTACTCAGCCATAAAAAGGAACGAAATTGGGTCATTTGTTGAGATGTGGATGGATCTAGAGACTGTCATACAGAGTGAAGTAAGTCAGAAAGAGAAAAACAAATATCGTATATTAATGCATGTATGTGGAACCTAGAAAAATGGTACAGATGAACTGGTTTGCAGGGCAGAAGTTGAGACACAGATGTAGAGAACAAATGTATGGACACCAAGGCGGGAAAGCCGTGGGGTTGTGGGGATGGTGGTGTGATGAATTGGGCGATTGGGATTGACATGTATACACTGATGTGTATAAAATTGATGACTAATAAGAAGCTGCTGTATAAAAAAATAAATAACATAAAATTCAAAAAAAAAGAAGACAAAAATTTTAGCATCATTATGTTGAATGAAGAGGGTAAATTCCAGAAGACTTCATGTAGTATGCAGCCCTTCATATGAAGTTTAAAAATTAATTAATAAAACTAAATAAAAAATTTTTCATAAACCAAAAAACAAAAAATCATGTGAGTAAGAAATGCCTTCAGGACCAGGGGGAAAAGACTAAATAAGGAAGAGTAGTTGACGTAAGTTGTTGATTGTGTTCTTGTTCTAGCATGGATGAGGGTTTTAATAGGAGTTCATGTTATCACATAATTGATTTTTTATAAAGGGTCATGCATACACAAATGTTCATAATACATAAAATAAAAAACAAGCAGGACTTCCCTGGTGGTGCAGTGGTTAAGAATCTGCCTGCCAGTGCAGGGGACATGGGTTCGAGCTCTGGTCCAGGAAGATCCCACATGCCACGGAGCAACTAACCCCTGTGCCACAACTACTGAGCCTGTGCTCTAGAGCCTGCAAGCCACAACTACTGAGCCCATGTGCCACAACTACTGAAGCCCGCAAGCCTAGAGCCCGTGCTCTGCCACAACAGAAGCCACCGCAATGAGAAGCCTGAGCACCACAATGAAGAGTAGCCCCTGCTCGCCGCAACTAGAGGAAGCCCGCACGCAACAACAAAGACCCAATGCAGCCAAAAATTAATTCATTCATTCATTAGTTTAAAAATATAAGCAATAGTTACTCCACAAGTATTCACTGAGGCTTTGCATTGAATATAAATCTAACAATAGCATCTTTGGAGCAGTAGGAGAGATTAAAAACCCCTGAAGGTTGCTTCCTCACTGTTTCTCTCCCTGGCATGTGCAGAATTTATTCTTCACAATAAAATCAAACTACTGTTCAGGATAATATCTCATGCAGAGGAAAAAAAAGTCCCAACAGTTCATGATCTCTTATTCGGCTGCAATTTTGTCAATGACAATCTTGTCAGCCTCCAACACAGCAAAGTGGAAGACTGGTCTCTATCATTATGATGTTAATTTTGCTGGTCTTGGGCAATGCTGAAGCAAATTTAACAGAACGTGATTATGACTCCATAAACCCCAGACTCCTTGCGTGTTGCAACAAATAAAATAAGTTTCTGTATCTGCCTTCTGAGCCATTGTGGCTACCCAAGATCCAAGGAGGTCTGCTCGTGGTTGGCCTGCTTTCCAAAACCTAGCAGAGTAAGAGCAAGGTGAGCTAACCCAAAAGGGAGCCAGGTGGTGGCTGTGAAGTTCCTTCTCTGAAGAAGGCTTGCCTGGCCCCAAGTCATCCAGAGTCTCCCTTCTGCTCACTCTTATCTCAGAGGTTAGTTAGCAAAGTCATGATTGCCCTTATAGTTGAATGGAGAGAATCGGTTAGGAAGAAATAGTTCTGTTTCATTGAGCATTTTCAAATCACTCTAGGAAAACTAAACTTATCGTTACTAAAATAATTGCCTGATTTAGTACTGTTTAGTCTGCTGTCTGCTGTGTGAAAAATGACCTACTGAACTGACTGTATTTCTTATACTATTTTAGTGCCAAAGTAGAAATTCTTGCATTCTTTCCCCCTCTATGTTGAATATAATTAGTCTATGCCATTTAGTAGCCAACTTTTTATTCAGAAACCTGAGATCTTCTCTCAGTTAAGCCCCATGTGAATAATATGAGCACCACCATTAGTTACCCAACCAGTGGCAACGTTTGCTAGTTTGGAGCAAAGAAGCCCTGCTGGGAAAGTGAGTTTCCGGAAGTCTGTGATTTATAAGAAATGGGCACAGATCCAGGTTGCCTAGACCTAAGAACTCCTTCCTCTGCCTTCATTTCATCTGCAAAACAAGGACATTCCTATGTGCTACCTACTCATCAAAATGCTATGAGCATAATGAGCTGCTGGGGCTATCAGTTTCTTGGACAAAAGCCACTATAATGCAATGACAACTGACTCCTTGAATTCCATTTGCAAAGTCAGATGACACATTTGTAACCTCAGTGTGAACTACATAAGTCCTTGTCATTTATTATGCATAGAACACATTTCAAGCCACTTCTCTGCAGAAGCCAAATGCAGCCGGTCAGACTACAGGCACACCTCATTTTATTGTGCTTTGTTATATTGTGCTTAGCAGATACTACATTTTTTACAAGTTGAAGGTTTGTGGCAATCCTGCATCAAGCAAGTCTACTGGTGCCATTTTTCCAACACCATTTGCTCACTTCATGTCTCTATGTCTCATTTTGATAATTCTCATGATATTTCAAACTTTGTAATTATTTTTATATTTGTTATGGTGATCTTGATCAGCCATCTTTGATGTTACTACAGTCGTTGTTTTGGGGTGCCACAAACTGGCCCATATAAGACAGCAAACTTAACCCATTAACGTGGTATAATGCCGAGATGGGCTGAAATCTAGGCCTTTTGCTCCAATCAGTAGCTAAGCTGTGAACGCAAAAGAAAAGTTCTTGAAGGAAATTAAAAGTGCTACTCCAGTGAACACACAAATAATAAGAAAGTGAAACAGCCTCACTGCTGATATGAAGAAAGTTTTAGTGGTCTGGATAAAAGATCAAACCAGCCACAACATTCCCTTAAGCCAAAGCAGAATCCAGCTTCAATTCTAACTCTCTTCAGTTCTATGAAGAGTGAGAGAGGTGAGGAAGCTGCAGAAGAAAAGTCTGAAGCTAGCAGAGCTTGGTTCATGAGGTTTAAGAGAAGAAGCCGTCTCCATAACATAGAAGCGCAAGGTGAAGCAGCATCCTGTAGAAGCTGCAGCAAGTTATCCAGCGGCTCTAGTTAAGATCATTAATGAAGGTGACTACACTAAATAACAGCTTTTCAATGTAGACAAAACAGCCTTCTATTGGAAGAAGACGTCATTCAGAACCTTCATAGCTGGAGAGGAGAAGCCAATGCCTGGCTTCAAAGCTTTGAACGACAGGCTGACTCTTGCTAGGGGCTAATGCAGCTGGTGACTTTAAGCTGCATACAATGCTCATTTACCAATGTGAAAATCTTAAGGCCCTTAAGAATTACGCCAAATCTACTCTACCTGTGCTTTATAAAGGAAACAGCAAAGCCTGAATGACAGCATATCTGTTTACAACATGGTTTACTGACTAATTTAAGCCCTATGTTTAGACCTACTGCTCAGAAATTCCTTTTAAAATACTACTGTTCATCCCACTACTGGGCATATACCCTGAGAAAACCAAATTCAAAAAGAGTCATGTACCACAATGTTCATTGCGGCTCTGTTTACAACAGCCAGGACATGGAAGCAACCTCAGTGTCCATCAACAGATGAATGGATAAAGAAGACGTGGCACATATATACAATGGAATATTACTCAGCCATAAAAAGAAACGAAATTGAGTTATTTGTACTGAGGTGGATGGACCTAGAGTCTGTCATACAGAGTGAAGTAAGTCAGAAAGAGAAAGATAAATACCATATGCTAACACATATATATGGAATCTAAGAAAAAAAATGTCATGAAGAACCTAGGGACAGGACAAGAATAAAGCCGCAGAGGTAGAGAATGGACTTGAGGACACAGGGTGGGGAAAAGGGTAAGCTGGGACGAAGTGAGAGAGTGGCATGGACATATATACACTACCAAACGTAAGGTAGATAGCTAGTGGGAAGCAGCCGCATAGCACAGGGAGATCAGCTCGGTGCTTTCTGACCACCTAGAGGGGTGGGATAGGGAGGGTGGGAGGGAGACGCAAGAGGGAGGAGATATGGGAACATATGTATATGTATAGCTGATTCATTTTGTTATAAAGCAGAAACTAACACACCATTGTAAAGCAATTATACTCCAATAAAGATGTTAAACAAAAAAAAGTAAGAAATAAAACACTACTCCTCACTGACAGTGCACCTGGTCACCCAAGAGCCCTGGTGGAGATGAACAAGATTGATGTTTTCATCCCTGATAACACAACATCCATTCTGCAGCCCATGAATCAAGGAGTAATTCTGCCTTTCAAGTCTTATTATTTAAGAAATATATTTTGTAAGGGTATAGCTGCCATAGATAGTGTTTCCTCTGATGGATCTGAGCAAAGTAACTTGAAAGCCTTCTGGAAAGGATACACCATTCTAGACGCTATTAAGAACACTTATGATTTATGGAAGAGGTCAAAATACCAACATTAACAGGAGTTTGGAAGAAGTTGATTCCAAGCTCCGTGGATGACTTTGAGGGGTTCAAGACTTCAGTGGAGGAAGTCACTACAGGCGTGCTGGAAATAGTGAGAGAACTAGAATTAGAAATGGAGCCTGAAGATGGGACTGAATTGCTGCAATCTCATGATGAAACTGGAACAATGAGGAGTTGCTGTTTATAGATGAGCAAAGAAAGTGCTTTCTTGAGATGGAATCTACTCCGGGTGAAGATGCTATGAAAATGGTTGAAATGACAACAAAGGGTTTAGAATATTACCCAAACTTAGCTGATGAGAAAGAAGCAGCAAGGTTTGAGAGGACTGACTCATTTTGAAAGTTCTACTGTGGGTAAAATGTTATCAAACAGTATTGCATACTACAGAACAATCATTTGTGAAAGGAAGAGTCAATCAATGTGGCGAACTTCATTGTTGTCTTATTTTAAGACATTGTCACACCCTCCCCAGTCTTCAGCAGCCACCACCCTGAACAATCAGCAGCCATCAGTATTGAGACAAGACCCTCCACCCGCAGAAAGATTAGGACTCGCTGAAGGCTCAGATGATGGTTAGCAGTTTTTAGCAATAAAGCTTTTTTTTTTTTTTTTTGCGGTACGCGGGCCTCTCACTGTTGTGGCCTCTCCCGTTGCAGAGCACAGGCTCCGGACGCACAGGCTCAGCGGCCATGGCTCACGGGCCCAGCCGCTCTGCAGCATGTGGGATCTTCCCGGACCTGGGCACGAACCCGTGTCCCCTGCATCGGCAGGCGGACTCTCAACCACTGCGCCACCAGGGAAGCCCTAAAGCATTTTTTAATTAAGGTATGTATATTGTGTTTTTTAGACATATGCTTATTAAACACTTAATAGACTACAGTATAGTATAAACATAACTTTTATATGCACTGGGAAACCAAAAAAATTTGTGACTTGCTTTATTGCAATGTTTGCTTTATTGCAGTGGTCTGGAACCAAACCCACAACATCTCTGAGGTATGCCTGTATATTCTCGGCTCTGAGACATGAAAAGTTCTTACCCATCTTTCTGAGATCTCTCCTTCTGAGGGATCCATTCAGAGGCACAGTGGCCCTCTATTTTGGATTGATATCTTGTTATAAATACCCAGATAAGTCTGAGACACTTCTGAGTAGTTCTCACTATCCCTATTCCAGGAGAGGAGGTGAATAACGGTACAAATGAATCCTCTGCATTGTATGACATAACTTCAGAGAGAAGTAGAGACAGACACAGAGAGAGATTTCCAACAAGATCCCTAATGACAAATCCCAAACAAGGGACTTCACCAGAACAGCCTCAGAAACGGGCTAGATTCAAAATTTCAGCTGAGCTGTCTTAACTTTGCCTGGGCCTCGCTTAAAACCAGTGATGAGGCCACGCTAAGGCAGCAGTGCCCTGGGCACGAAGGGTGAGGCAATGGCACAATTATGCCAGGGGGAGAGGTCTTGACACAGGCTTGGGTGCCTTAGGACAAGGCAGGTGTGTGATCATCCTGGGGCCTCTTTACTGTCTCTGGGGATGGGGTGAGAGGGGCAAGCCTGCCCTTCAGCTCTGTCCTCTCCATCGTAGCATCCTTCCTCCCATCCAGGGTTCCCCATAGTCTCTCCTTATCCAACAAGACCCCCTTCTACCCCAAAGGACATTCGGCTCACCCACTATACAAGAACCTCCTCTTTGCTTCGCCAAAACCGCTACCCCTACTCAAAGGAGAAAAGGGCAAGGGGACATGAGAGTTTTCACTGGGGGCCACTTTTATGTTCTGCCACTACATAAACTACTGTTTCTTACCAGGAAAAGAAACACTCTCGTGTCTTTTGGACATGAGGGATCGCTAAGCTACAGACCCATAAATGGAGTTCTCTGTTTCTCTTCCAAAGCAGTGCCCAAGAAACAAGCTCCACTCAGAGATGCAGTGCACCTCCCACCCGACCCTCAACACCTCGAGGGTGCCAAAATCAGCTCCAGGTGACACAAGCAAGAGCTGTCCTCAGGCTTATCTCCCTAAAATCTGGAGGTTGAAGAGAAGATAATCTGAAGATATCTTCTGCCTTCTAAACGCAAAGGATTGATGGCTTGGAGTTTTGCTCCAAGCAGGCTTTCCAAAAGCCCCATAAGCAAGCAAGAGTGGAATGTAGCTGAAGGAGAACAAATTAATCAAGTCTAGCAGGAACCTGCTTGAGTAATGGATCAACAAGTCTTCCAGAAGTTCATCAGACTGGTACAATCAATACAACTGCCCAAACAGAAAGCCATTGCAGTACTGATACTATTTTCTGAGACAAGATGTCTGAGAGCTAATTTTGTTTTTGACCCTTACTGAATTGCCTCTTGGTTACCACAGTTTTTATGGCTCCATTTAAACATAAATCAGTCACACTGGATGCTAGTCACAACTCAGCCTATGTTCCCAAGCACGCTGAGTGCCTGACACCGTTGTGCAGATAAAACTAAACCCTGAGATCTACTCCCTTGGTCCTACTTGGAGTGTGGAGAAAATCAGATCTCTTTTTTTTTTTTCTTGATGCCTCCCATAAGCAATTCCATATATTCCCTTAAGCCCTAAATGTCATGTAGGATATTAAATGGAATTGTTTCTGAAATGTAAACATCTATTTCTCAATTCTCTGTTCAAATCAAGCTTTCGATGATGGGCAAGATAACACCAGGCCGACTCGGTTGGCCTTCAGATCAGCAGATGAGACTCTACCTTGATATATTAACCCCCCCGGAGTTAGTGGGGCGTTTACCCAGCCTTTGAGGGTTGAAGGGCATTTCACCCTAAGTTTTGAAGGCAATGGTAAAAAATTTGAAAGGGAATGGACAGCATTTCCTCTGTGCACATTAAGACATTAATAAATATACAGTGAAATGGATTATTTTACAAATATACAGTCTCCCTGTCTGGCATGACACAGACAAGTGGAAATATTTCTGCCCCGTGTAAATCCCTTATTTCCTTTCCTGAAAATACCCAATGGCATACCAGCTGTGACCCCTCCTCGGATGTGTGTGTATATTTCAGTTGCATGTTAGTGGTATTAAGAATCGAAGCACCCCTAAACCCACCTCACAGGAAACCAGTCCATAGCTGCTAATATTAGGTTACATTCTAATTATTTATTCTACATCCCTCTTCACACCATTATTCCAAGACCAACAGATCAGGGTTTTCACTGAATACTAATGCCCCATTCCTCAGTATTCTAGAGCTGCATTTGGCGTCTCCCTGGACAGAGAGATCAATCACAGGACCAAATGGAAAACCACACTTTGCTCCATATCACATTAGCATGTCTTTTCCTATTTTGGTCACAAAGTCATTTCCCAGTTGTCCCACATGAATAGCCCTTTTACCACTTACCAATATGGATGAAGCCCAAACTACCTACTTTATGCAAAACAGTATAAAAAATAAATAAATAATAAAAGCAGGCGAACCACCTACCTCTGCCCTTTTTCTTTGTAAAGTCAGCTGTTTCCTAGAGAATGGACTTGAGGATATGGGAAGGGGAAAGGGTGAGCTGTGACAAAGCGAGAGAGAGGCATGGACATATATACACTACCAAACGTAAGGTAGATAGCTAGTGGGAAGCAGCCGCATAGCACAGGGAGATCAGCTCGGTGCTTTGTGACTGCCTGGAGGGGTGGGATAGGGAGGGTGGGAGGGAGGGAGACGCAAGAGGGAAGAGATATGGGAACATGTGTATATATATAACTGATTCACTTTGTTGTAAAGCAGAAACCAACACACCATTGTAAAGCATTTATACTCCAATAAAGATGTTAAAAAAAAAAATCAGCTGTTTCTGTAGCTTTACCCTATCTTCTAGAATTTACTGCCAGCCTACCCACATCAGGACCAAACAGAAAACTTCCCATGGAAACAAGAAACTGAAGTTTAAGATGCAAGGGAAATGCCTCTCAGGAAGGCAACGAAACAACAAATGACCCAGGAAAACAGCACCCGCCTACCTGTCTTCCCCCTAGAAAAGTGTTACAGGGAATTTTCTGATGGCAGAGCGGCCGCCCAAGCTAGCGTGGGAGCTCAGCGAGCAGGACAACCTAGATGAACTACGGGAAAGAAGGGTGGCTAAGGCGCCATAGGATATGGTTATCTGAGTATTTTTTAAAAATTACCTGCAATCAGAGGCTCATGCTCAGATTCTGGTTGGGGCTATTAAAGTACTGGTTTTGCTACCTGTAAGGTAAACACTCTGGCAGAAGAGTGAAGACACCTGGCAAATAGTTTGTATCTAACTGTGAGCTTGAGCTTCCAATTCACCACCACACTTCATTCAGTTAAGCACTCAATGAGGAGTTACTGATAGCGACAGCTCACATTTATTGAACCCCTATAGTATTCCAGATCCTCTTCTAAGCACTTTACAACATTATTTCTAATAATTATCAAACAACCTCCTAAGGTAGTTAGCACCTATTTGTGATGGCTAATTTTGTCACTGGCAAAGCCCATTAACAAGTCCCGGGAAATAAAAATAGAAGCTGGGTAATAAAATAAAGTTGAACCTTTTTTTTTTTCTTTTCCTTTGTGCTTCCTCTAGTTTCATTTGCTGATGGGGTGCTGCATGCAGAGGCCTTGCCCCCAGCACTTCAGACCACAGTTCCTGGTGCGAAACGACTGTAGGGACATCTCAGCTCTGGGAGCCGTGTGCAGAAGCTGTGCAAGACCCTCAATTCAAGATGACCGCAGCGGGCCGGGTGCAGAGGTGCCGCGCCTGCACTGCCATCTGGAGCCTGAGCAGCGCGCATGTGCCTGCCCAGTGAGAACTCCGCCCCCTCCCACCCCCCACCTCACCCATAACCCCCTATAAAGCAACCCTGGCCATGGCCTTTCTTTCTGTGCTCTAGAGTGTAGCTCAGAACTCTTCATTCTTTGATCAAATAATCAAGCTTTCTTGTGACCTCCTGGAGGGGTGGGATAGGGAGGGTGGGAGGGAGGGAGACGCAAGAGGGAAGAGATATGGGAACATATGTATAACTGATTCACTTTGTTATAAAGCAGAAACTAACACACCATTGTAAAGCAATTATACCCCAATAAAGATGTTAAAAAAAAAAAAGGAAGAAAAAAAAACAAACAAAAAATAAAAATAAAGCTTTCTGTTGCTTCCGAACCGAACACAGCCTCATTCTGTTGGCACGAACCACACCAGCATAAGGACACTTGTTGGGGCCTGACTTGAAAGGGTCAGTAACAATTTTATGTGTTAGCTTGATGACCCATAGGGAGCTCAGATTAGTTATTTCTGGGTGTGTCTGTGAGAGTGTTTCTGGATGAGACTCCCATTTGAATTGGTGGACTCAGTAGACTGCCCTCCGCAATGTGGGTGGGCGTCATCCAATCCCCTGAGGGACTAAACAAAACAAAAAGTGGGGAAGGAGGAATTTGCCCCTTTTTTCCTGCCTCACTGGTTAAACTGGAACATATCTTATCCAGCCCTTGGACTGGGATTTACACCATCAGCTCCACTGTTTCTCAGGCTTTCAAACTTGGACTGAATTACACCACTGGCTTTCTTAGATCTCCAGTTTGCCGACAGCAGGTCGCAGGGCTTCTCAGCCTTCATGATCACGTGAGCCAATCCCTCAGAATAAATCTCCATATATATGTATATCCTGCAGGTTCTGTTTCTCTGGAGAACTCCGAGGAATACACTATGATAAAGAACACTGTGGCTCAAGTGCAATCAATGAACTTGCCCAGACTTACAGTGAGTAGGTGGCAGAGGCAGGATTTGAGCCAGGCTGTGTGACTCCAAAGCCCATCCATGCTCTTTCCAAGGCACCAACAAATGTCCACAACAGTAAAGTACGCTGAGTTCACCGGAATTTCCAGTGAACTGGAATTCAGTTATTAGCCTGGAATTTCCAGGCTAATAAGAAATGAGGCAAGCTAAAAGTTAAAATCTGGATAAAATGTAAAGTTTACTCCTTTCAGTAAAATGGAAAGTCAGACTCAGAATTAGCAGCTGTTAAAACACTTATCATGAAATATCCCTGCCTTAGCTCACAAAAGTCAACAATCTAGAGATTAAAGCGCAAGTACATTTATCTCCAGGATTTAACATAGAAGACAGTAGAATAAGCTTCTAAATGTTTTAAGCCCTAGGTTGGGACTAGGGAGACCTGGGTTCTACTCCTAGATCAGTTGTTAAGTAATTGTGTATGTCCCTAAGCAAGTTGTTTTTCTGCCCTGGTCTCAGTTCTTGCCTGCAAAAGGAAGGGATTTGATTCTACGAAATGTCTAAGTTCCCATCCTGATCTAAGGCTAACATTTTTCAGAACTGATACTAATTCACCTCATGACGTTCTCGAGAGGCATGATCCATTTCGCAGAGATTCAGAAGTAGAGATTCAGAAAAGTTAGGTGCCTTACTCAGCACTTGATCACAGAGCTGAGGACTAATGTCTCTTTCTCCTGCATTGCCAGACCCTCCTTCTTCCCCATCCTGCCTTGGGATACTTCACTGACATTGGCTGAGGTGGAACCGAAGGGAACCAGAATGCTCCTCTCCGCCCCTAATGCTGACCACGATCCCTCACTATCTACTGTCATGAGGCTGGAGAAGCCACCATGTCCCTAACTCACCCCATGCTGGCAATCATCCCTTCATGTTGGGGGCGGAGGGGTTGTGATTTAGTTCCCATCTATTTGTGTGGATGTAATTAACAGTAGACTCACCCAGTCAGTCATCTGGACCCCAAAAAGGGTCTGTTGTTGAGAGTCAGTGCTTCCCCTACCTGTTTACTGACACCTCAACAAAACCTCACAGTCTCCCCTTTGGCCACTTGCCTCCCACTCTTTCCAGTCACCTGGGCACAAAACCAAACCATGCTGTTCTTCTGTACAAAGATATCATTCAGTGAAAATTCAAAATACAAGCTTACCATGTTATATAAAGGCTTTTAAAGCCAGCCTTATGGTAAATCACTTGGGTTTGGCTATCTCTCTCTACACATCACACACTCATACCTCCCTGCCAACTCCAGAGAAATCTAGTTTTCTCTTTATCCAAATTTTCAGCAGTGTGCATTTTTCTTTATATATATATATATATATATATATATATATATATATATATATATATATATATTTATTTATTTATTTATTTATTTATTTATTTTTAGCTGCATTGAGTCTTCATTGCTGCACTTGGGCTTTCTCTAGTTGCAGCGAGCAGGGACTACTCTTTGTTGCAGTGCATGGGCTTCTCATTGCGTTGCCTTCCCTTTGCTGCAGAGCATGGGCTCTAGGCGCATGGGCTTCAGTAGTTGTGGCACGTGGCACACAGGCTCAGTAGTTGTGGCTCACGGGTTCTACAGTGCAGGCTCAGTAGTTGTGGCACACAGGCTTAGTTGCTCCACAGCATGTGGGATCTTCCCCAACCAGAGCTCGAACCCATGTCCCCTGCATTGTCAGGAAGATTCTTAACCACTGCGTCACCAGGGAAGTCCCTGGCAGTGTGCATTTTAAGAGCTGTTTTATCCTTGTTTATTTCTTCTTTCGTCACCTCAAGGTATTTCTTTCCTAAGTACCTTGTTTTTCCACTCCATATTTTCTCACTCTTATTTTCTAGTTATGTTCATTCCTTCCTCTGCCTTTATTATTTTCCTTTCCTCTGGCAAAAGACAGAGGGAGGAAAAAAAAAACTTCCTATTTTAGTACTCTAAAGAGTGCTACATTGTTTGTCCTTTCTCTCTTTATCTGCATTTTACATCATTGACCCTGAAGACAGAGGACTCCTTCTGCCATCTTGGGATTTAGCAAGATATTTATTAAGCACTCACTAACACACCTGCCTATATTAGGTGCTCTGTGCATGCTTTCTCATTAAATTCTCACAACCACCATATGAAATAGCTCTTTCCCTAAAACAGTGCCTCTCAGACTGTAATGTGCATGTAAATCACCCAATTATCTTGGATTCTGATTTGAAGGTTTTGGATGAGACCTGAGAATCTGCATTTCTTGCAAGCTCCTGGGTGACGCTGAAGATGCATGTCTGTGGACCACATTGCAGGTTTGGCAGAACTTTTATGTGAGAGGCTGATGTGAAAATTCTGCTTACCATGAGCATTTTGGTCCCTAGTGTTAAGCACTACCCTCTTCCCACCATCCTCTCCTAAAATTAAAACAGTCCTTGAAAGGTCAACAAATTCATCATGAACAGGGAGTTAGCGACAATTTCAAAATGTGCATCCTGAGAACAATGAAACACAGAGAGAGAATGAAATCAAAATGGGAAGGAACACGGGAGAGGCAACAGTTGTTGAAGATGAAAGTGATCCAGCAAGAGACTAACATGATAGGATATCTTCAAGAAACGTATCTTCAAAGAAGATGTCTTCAAGGAAGATGTCTGCCCCCCTTACCACAAGCACGGGGGTGAGACACAGACTCTGCCATCTTGGAGCTCACTGAATTTCTTGGAGCTCAAAGAGCATTTATAGAGTGCCTACTGGCATGAGTGTATTGCCAGGTACTCTCTCTATATATATACACTTTTTCATTAAATGCTCACGACCACCTTTTGAAGTAGTTATCACTCGGTTTTACAGATGAACAGAACTGGGGCTCATGGAAATTGGTTAACTTTTCCCAAGATAAGTACCAGTTTTCATAAATAGGATTCAATCCACCACTTCCCACTACAAACTTCCCACTTACAAGCTACCAAAACACTGGGAAAAAATATAGGAGCCCACTAGGTCCAGAGATAGAGATGAGCTTCTGACTTTGATGAAACTTGAAAAAAAAAGAAGCATGTGTGGCTCAGAAGAGAATGAATCTGTTTATGTTACTCATGGCTTTGGATGCAAAGGGAGAAAAAGAATCTCCAGGAACACAGGTTAGAGGAGTGTCTGTGTGGTGTGTAGTAAAACCTTTCTGCGGCATTGTTATTTGGTGCACCTTTGATCTTTTTTTTTTTACTAGGTTGGAATCCTTGAGAGCAGAGAGACTTTCTCTGAGACCAGCCTGTCTCTGAAGGAGGAACAGTGTTCAGTCCCCGTGGTTGATTTCATCCTTCCCCACCTCGTCCTAGCCTCCTGAACCCTGGGTACCAAAAATTACCCTCAGTATGATTATATCAGCTTCTCCCCCACTGTTGGGACCATCTTCTCTGTCTTCTAATAAACTCTAGTTATTCAATTTTTTGAATGTAGCAATTTTGTAGTCCTATCTCCTTTTCCTTTCCTCTGTGTCCCATTTCCTTCACCACCAGTTCCCTGAGAGAAGTGTCTTCACTCCCTGCCTTTCCAACTGAAGTACTCATTGTTTTAAGTCCCTGTGACCTGACTTCAGTCATCACTGTTCTCCTAAAACTATTTCCCTCCATGGTCACCTGGAGCCACATAATTGCCTTTTCTCTCTGACTGCTTTATCTCATGCCTGATCCTTCTCAATTCTGTGGTACTATTTAATACTGTTGCCCACCCGCTTCATGTGGAAAAGCTCCCTCTGACTTTCAAAATGCAGCAGTGCCTCATTTTGTTCCAACCTTTCTGGTTTTTCTCTAACTTTCTTGAAGATTCTTTCTCCTCCTCTCACCCCTAAATGTGGATGGCCTCTGACTCTTATCATTGCTCCATTTCTATTTCCCCTGATACACCCTCCTTTGATGATTTCCTCTCCTGCTGTTGCTTCAGTTACCATATTTTGGGTAGATAACTTCTTGTCTCTAGACTCACATTTCCATCTGGCAACGGAACATTTCCACCTACCATTTTCTAAGCAGCAATACTACCTCAAACGAATACAGTCTTTCCCCTGATTTTTCAATTTCTATTAAGGGTATCACTATTTTCCCATTCATCTAGAGTTTATATGTGTCATCTCACAATCCTTATGCCTTAAGATCTAAGAGATTGCTAAATACTACAGATTCTCTGCAAGATTTCTCACATTCTCGTCCCTTTTTATTCCTACTACTACCATCATAGCTCAAATCCTTGGTGGACATTTAACCTGCTCCCTCTTTTCCATTCTCTCTACCATGCTTCAATAATTTCCCAGTGTCTTCCTTCCTCCATTTCCTCCCAGCTCCCATCTTTCCAAAGTCTTTTTCGCCAGATAAATCTTCTAAAGACAGAAGTCTGGTCATGTCATTCCCTAAAACCTCCAGTTCCTAACTGCCCAAATAATGAAGTCCATTCGTTATTTATATAACCACCACACTAGACTGCTCCCTATTCCACAACTATCCAACATGCTTATCTTCTTCTGAGTCTCTACTCAGGGTTTCTCTGTCTGCAATGTCCTCCCCAACATCAAACTCAGTTCCTTGTTTTCCACACTGATCAGGAGCAATCTGTTTTCTCCATGCTTTGAGCCTACAGAATCAGTACTTAAGCATCTTTAATAGTTTGTTCCTCAAGTTACTTATAATAATTTGTATAATAACTTGTAATAAACTGTGTGTACCTACCTTAGAATATGGAAACAAAGATAAGTGTGAATCCAAATAGCTATGATCGAAGAAGTCCCATGATGACCAAAACATCTCAATTTTTTCTTCATTAGTGACCACAGAGTCAGAAGTCCATGAATGTGCGTGTAGAGGAACAGAAGGGAAGCACATGAGCTTTTATTGATAACAATAGTAAAATATTACTTGTTAACTAATCAAAAATAGTTAACCTTGGCAATATCAATACTCTGAAAGCAGCTCCTAAAGCAGTTCCATCAACTTTGCCTAAATAGAAGCACAGAGGGGTCTTATGCTAATATTAATGGATTTCAATCAAAGCTGCATGTAAGAGACTAACTAGAAATTCTCAAATCAGACCATTCAGCAGAATCCCTAGGGGATTTATGAAGAACTCAGAATCCTAGTCCTCTGAATTAGAGGCTCTAATTCAGAAAGCCCACGGTAGGACACAAAAATCTAGTTTTGATCATCATCCCAGGCACCTGATGGAGGGAAAAAAATATGCCGGTGCTTCTCAAACTTTAATGTGCATTGGAATTATTTGGGAATCTTGTTAAAGTGCAGATTCTAAATCAGTAGGTCTCGAGGAAAGGAGGGCAGGCTGAGAGTCCACATTGCTAATGAGTTCCTAGATTATGCCTATAATGCTATTCCGTGGACCACATTTTGAATAGCAAGGGGTCTTAAACAATCTGGAAAATCACTCAGTATTTTCAGTGTGGGACCAACTCAATTCCTATATCATGTTTCCGATGCTACTGATGTGGTGCTGGTTCAATTTCATTACTTCCAGTTTGCATCATGAAACCAGGCTGATGGAAGCATTTCCTAAAGTTCGGTTACATTTTCAGATCATTTAAAATTCACATACTCATTTCCAAAATTCCAGAGATATTTTTCTTATGGTGGACAGAATTGGAATTCAACTCAAGCATTTCCTCTTTTAATTAAGATATCCTAAAGGGATGCTTGATTATTCAGATATACCCTGAGCTTTATACTCCAATAAACACCTGCAGAAATTTAAAGTAGAATTCACATGGGTCAAAAATTTATGACACTGGTCTGAAAATGGGGTTTTATCTCTATTAAATAGCCATGTAGTTCTTCAAATTTTGTGATTCTGGGGAGCTCAGAGCAGTTCAGCATTGGAAAATGAGTGTCGTAACCAGTTACCTGTGGTGTATGAGTGTGAATACCTACACTTTCTTAACCATATCAGAAAGTCTTGGGGTTTTCTCCCTCTGCAGTTTCAAGTAGAATATGTTCAGATGTCTTCTCTCATCAGTAAGGAAGTACAATCTTGTGAGTCTCTGGGATCCAGTAAAGTGGGTCTCTCAGAGCCCCTTAATCCCCAAAAGCCCTTGATCTAAGAAAGCAACTCAATAAATCCCATCTTTCCAACAAGTTTCCATGACCTAGCTATCTGCCTACAGAGAAATAAACTAAGTTTCTATACCCTGAACCAATCAATTTCTTCCCAACCTCTCATAACCTGGCAAGCATTAAGAGCACAAATGAGAACATTCACAACTCACCATTTCTTCGATCACATCATACAAAAATCTATAGAGTTCTCAGCACAGACTTTACCAACAAATGATGCAATGCAATGAGCACCCACTCACCTTCTCATATGATCTGAGCAAAACACTGATGTCTTCTTTCTCCACACATTGCAGGTGCCCCATATGTGACCACTTACTAAAAGACTAATTACATTTCTTACTGGTGACTGTAAGCTATATACTTATACTGTAAGCTATATACTTAGCTAGTTATTTTACATTTGGTAGTATATATTAGTCCATGCCACTCTCTCTTAGGCTCTTCTGATTCATGTTGGTTAATTTTATATAAGCATTTTTACTAAATATTTCCAACACACTACATCCTGTTGTTCAGAAGGCCATATTTTAGAAGACCCAAATCATGGTTTTTATTAGGTCACTGTCTAACACCTTCTATCTCATATACTATAAGCGTCTCCCAGAGAATAAATGGCATTTTCCTCTGATGGGGTATATTTTTCTAAAAGCTCCACCATTGATAAAGCCATTATCCATCCCAAAGATATAGTAGATTCTAATTCATTTCCTCAATTATTTGACAAGAACATCCATTCTTTCTTATTCTGGTAACAGTACTGCATTTTTTTTTCAGAGGATTACTTCTGAATTCTTCGTTGTTGTTGTGCTGAAAGTCTCTTGACATGAACCAAGCCAGCTCATTGGAAGTAATAATCTAAACTTGGGGAAAGTAGGAAGGTGGGGCTCTTTTTCCATTGGGTTGCTAAGAGTAAGATGTAAGCCAGGAGCAGCTAGCTGGTGGCCATCTTGGCACCCACAGGAATAGCCCATCTGAGAGCAGACCTAACACAGAAGAAAGAAGCGTAGTATCAGATTTAGATAATATCATATGAGCACCCGGTTACAAATACCAACATATGCCTTTTTCATTTAAGTTAACTTGAGCTGGGTTTCTGTCAGTCATAACTGAAAATGTCCTGGCTGACACAGAACTTCAGAAATGACGGTGATAATAATAGCTAACCCTTCCCCAACACTTACCATATGCCAGGCACTGTTGTAGGTGCTTTCTGTATATTAACTCACATAATCTTCACGAACTTATGCAGTAGGTGCTGTTACTCTCATCATCTCCATTTTACAAATGAGGAAACTGAGATAAAAAGCTTCCTCAAGGCCACCCAGCTAACAAGTGATGATATCAGGATTCAAACATAAGCATACTAACTCCAGAGTCAGTGCTATGAATGAGGGCTGCTCAAAGAGTGGCCCAAAGACTAGTTCCAGTCCATAAACTATTAACTGTCTGCGAGCAGAAATTGAAAGTACGTATGCATATAGAAACCTTTATAGTAAGCTCACGTTGCTGCAACGTTCTGTATTTATGAGTATTCATCCATGATGGATTGGGAATTTTTTTTAATGTACCCTTCACCACAGAGTTTGAGGAGCATCATTTAGCTTGCAGGGTAAGCACTGTGATTTAGATATAAATCACAACCTTTCTTCAAATGCTCTTAAGTTTCTATAAATAATGTTGGTGTCACTTGGCGATCCTGAAATATATTACTTCTTAACTCAATTCCAATGTTTCAAAATAGAGTTATTTGAGGTATTTTTAATTCTCATGGCTCTGGATTAGAATGTGTTCCAGAGTTCTCAGTGGACCTTTTGAAATGCTAATGTATTGAGTTAAAGCTACAGAGCGCTAAAGAGCTTGACAATGAAACTTGCCCTAAACAGAGAGTAAAGACAAAGGGAATTGCAATCCCAGCCAAGGGAGAAGTCAGAATGTCAGTACTAGGAAATGAGTGATACCAGAAAGTTGGAGGACGGGCTACAAGTGGAGGAGAAATCTAGAACAAAGCACAGAAGTAAGCTGTGACCCTGCAGAGCTTTCCTATGCATCCTACTTTGAGAAATATACTCCCCTCCTGTGCCCTGGCACAAAGAAACTGTGCCTAGGACATAAGCTTAGTCTGAAAAAAATAAGTCTTTCTTGAACAGACACTTCACAAATGGACAAAAAGCCCATGGGAAAAAATGACATTGTTAGTCATCAGGGAAATGCAAAAAAAGTCCACAACGAGATACCACTACACACCACAAGAATGGCTAAAATTAAGAAGAAAAGCAGCAAATGTTGGTAAGGATATTGAACAACTGGAACTGTCATACATGGCTGGCAGGAATGGGAAAGGAGATGGCACTTTCTTATAGAGTTAAAATGTGCCTACCCTGTGACCCAGCAATTCCACTCCTACTTAGTGACCCAAGAGAATTGAAGACATATGTTCACACTAGGACTTATACACGAATGCTCACATCCCTGAAGTGGGAATGAACCAAATAACAGTTAGCAGGAGAATGAATCAACAAACTGTGATGTATTTCCACCAAAAAATACTATTTGGCAATAAAAATGAACAGACTACTATACTTGCAACAATAGGGATGAATCTCACAGACCTAATACTAAGTGAATGAAACTGGTCACAAAGGGTACATACTGCATGATTTTATTTACATGAAATTCTAAAATAGGCAAATGACATCTAAGGTGAAAAGTATTAGAACAGTGGTTGGATCTTGGAAGAGGGTGATGGACAGGTGGATTGCATGGAAAGAGACATAAAGAAAATTTCTTGGGAGATGGAAATGTTCTATACCATGATAGGGATGTGAGTTACAGGAGGGTATCAAGTGGAAGGTATGGGGAGTGGATAAAAGTACAGATGAAGCAAGAATGGCAGAATATTGATCGTTGTTGAAGCTGGATAATGGATACATACCATTATATTAATGGTTACTTTGTATCTATTTGGAATTTTCCCTTTTTATTTTTACTTTTTTAAAAAAACATCTTTATTGGAGTATAATTGCTTCACAATGGTGTGTTAGTTTCTCCTTTATAACAAAGTGAATCAGCTATACATATACATACATGCCCATATCTCCTCCCTCTTGTGACTCCCTCACCCACTCCCTATCCTACCCCTCTAGGTGGTCACAAAGGACAGAGCTGATCTCCCTGTGCTATGCAGCTGCTTCCCACTAGCTAGCTATTTTACATTTGGTAGTATATATTAGTCCATGCCACTCTCTCACTGCGTCCCAGCTTACCCTTCCCCCAACCCCATGTCCTCAAGTCCATTCTCTACCTCTGCGGCTTTATTCTTGTCCTGCCCCTAGGTTCTTCATGATTTTTTTTTTTTTTTTAGATTCCATATATATGTGTTAGCATATGGTATTTGTTTTTCTCTTTCTGACTTCCTTCACTCTGTATGACAGACTCTAGCCCCATCCACCTCACTACAAATAACTCAATTTCGTTTCTTGTTATGGCTGAGTAATATTCCATTGTATATATGTGTGCCACATCTTCTTTATCCATTCATCTGTTGATGGACACTGAGGTTGCTTCCATATCCTGGCTATTGTAAACAGAGCTGCAATGAACATTGTGGTACATGACTCTTTTTGAATTATGTTTTTCTCAGGGTATATGCCCAGTAGTGGGATTGCTGGGTCATATGGTAGTTCTACTTTTAGTTTTTTAAGGAACCTCCATACTGTTCTCCATAGTGGCTGTATCAATTTACATTCCCACCAACAGTGCAAGAGGGTTCCCTTTCCTCCACACCCTCTCCAGCATTTATTGTTGCAGATTTTTTAATGATGGCCATTGACTGGTGTGAGGTGATACCTCATTGTAGTTTTGATTTGCATATCTCTAATGATTAGTGATGTTGAGCATTCTTTCATGTGTTTGTTGGCAATCTGTATATCTTCTTTGGAGAAATTTCTATTTAGGTCTTCTGCCCACTTTTGGATTGGGTTGTTTGTTTTTTGATATTGAGCTGCTTGTAAATTTTGGAGATTAATCCTTTGTCAGTTGTTTCATTTGCACATATTTTCTCCCATTCTGAGGGCTGTCTTTTCGTCTTGTTTATGGTTTCCTTTGCTGTGCAAAAGCTTTTAAGTTACATTAGGCCCCATTTGTTTACTTTTGTTTTTATTTCCATTTCTCTAGGAGATGGGTCAAAAAGGATCTTGCTGTGATTTATGTCATAGAGTGTTCTATGTTTTCCTCTAAGAGTTTTATAGTGTCTGGCCTTACATTTAGGTCTTTAATCCATTTTGAGTTTATTTTTGTGTATGGTGTTAGGGAGTGTTCTAATTTCATTCTTTTACATGTAGCTGCCCAGTTTTCCCAGCACCACTTATTGAAGAGGCTGTCTTTTCTCCATTGTATATTCTTGCCTCCTTTATCAAAAATAAGGTGACCATATGTGTGTGGGTTTACCTCTGGGCTTTCTGTCCTGTTCCACTGATCTATATTTCAGTTTTTGTGCCAGTACCATACTGTCTTGATTACTGTAGTTTTGTAGTATAGTGTGAAGTCTGGGAGCCTGATTCCTCCAGCTCCGTTTTCGTTCTCAAGATTGCTCTGGCTATTTGGGATCTTTTGTGTTTCCATACAAATTGTGAAATTTTTTGTTCTAGTTCTGTGAAAAATGCCAGTGGTAGTTTGATAGGGCTTGCATTGAATCTGTAGATTGCTTTGGGTAGTATAGTCATTTTCACAATATTGATTCTTCCAGTTCAAGAACATGGTCTATCTCTCCATCTGTTGGTATCATCTTTAATTTCTTTCATCAGTGTCTTATAGTTTTCTGCATACAGGTCTTTGGTCTCTCTAGGTAGGTTTATTCCTAGGTATTTTATTCTTTTTGTTGCAATGGTAAACGGGAGTGTTTCCTTCATTCCTCTTTCAGATTTATCATCATTAGTGTATGGGAATGACAAATGGTAAAAGCAAAGCTATACAGACAAAATCACACAAAGAAGCATGCACATACACACTCACAAAAAGAGAAAAAGGAAAGAAATGTATATATCGCTGCTCCCAAAGTCCACTGTCTCAATATGGGATGATTCGTTGTCTATTTAGGTATTCCACAGATGCAGGGTACATCAAGTTGATTGTGGAGATTTAATCCGCTGCTCCTGAGGCTGCTGGGAGAGATTTCCCTTTCTCTTCTTTGTTTGCACAGCTCCTGGGATTCAGCTTTGGATTTGGCCCCGCCTCTGCGTGTAGGTCGCCTGAGGGCGTCTGTTCTTCGCTCAGACAGGACGGGGTTAAAGGAGCCGCTGATTTGGGGGCTCCGGCTTACTCAGGCCGGGGGTGGTGGGGTGGGTGGGGGAGGGAGGGGTACGGATGCGGGGCGAGCCTGCAGGCCGCAGAGGCCAGCATGCATGACGTTGCACCAGCCTGAGGCACACTCTGTGTTCTCCCGGGGAAGTTGTCCCTAGATCACGGGACCCTGGCAGTGCACAGGCTCCTGGGAGGGAAGGTGTGGAGAGGGACCTATGCTCGCACACAGGCTTCTTGGGGGCGGCAACAGCAGCCTTGGCGTCTCATGCCCGTCTCTGGGGTCCGCGCTGATAGCTGTGGCTCGTGCCCATCTCTGGAGCTTGTTTAGGCGGTGCTCTGAATCCCCTCTCCTCGCGCACCCGGAAACAATGGTATGTTGCCTCTTTGGCAGCTCCAGACATTTTCCCGGACTCCCTCCCGGCTAGCCGTGGCGCACTAGCCCCCTTCAGCTGTGTTCACGCCACCAACCCCAGTCCTCTCCCTGGGATCCAACCTCTGAAGCCCGAGCCTCAGCTCCCAGCCCCCGCCCACCCCGGCGGGTGAGCAGGCAAGCCTCTGGGGCTGGTGAGTGCTGCTCGGCACCAATCTGCTGTGAGGGAATCTCTCCACTTTGCCCTCCGCACCCCTGTTGCTGCGCTCTCCTCCATGACCCCAAATCCTCCCCGCTCCGCCACCCGCAGTCTCCGCCCGCGAAGGGGCTTCTACTGTGTGGAAACCTTTCCTCCTTCACAGCTCCCTCCCACTGGTGCAGGTCCTGTCCCTATTCTTTTGTCTCTATTTTTTCTTTTGCCCTACCCAGGTGCGTGGGGAGTTTCTTGCCTTTTGGGAGGTCTGAGGTCTTCTGCCAGCGTTTAGCAGGTGTTCTGTAGGAGTTCTTCCACATGTAGATGTATTTCTGATGTAATTGTGGGGAGGAAGCCTATCTCCATGTCTCACCCCTCTGCCATCTTGAAGGTCTCTGGAATTTTACCTTTAAAAAATTTTTTTTTATAATAAAAAGCTGGAAGATCAATAAATAAGTCTCTTGACATTTAGTCAGTGTTATCAGGAGTTTCATAAAAAATTTCTCCAGAAAAACTGCACTTAGGAGCCAATTGCCATTGTAAGAGCAAATACCACCAACTAGATGCCTCCTGAGTCTAAGGCAGAAGTGTCACAACTGAGAATACAGAGGGTGCGTTTTCTCTGGACATACACTGTCCACCATTGTTGTGTCTAATAACATAAAAAGTGCGTGACCAGAAAAAAGTAGTTCTTGTTGATTTGCACACAACTGATAGTTGCTTTATGCAAGACAGAGCACAACTCAACTTCAGAGAAAAGTTCCTGGGTACAAGGCAAGGGGTTACGAAATAAAAGCCTTTTTAAATTTCAGCTTCTCCTTACAGCTTATTATTTTACTGTAAATGCCAAAGGGTGACTTTTAAACCAAGCTGTTTAAGATTTAAATTGGGTAAATTAAAATTTTTATGCATGTCACTTAGGTAGTACTAGAAAATACTTGGAAGTCTAACAACAAAGGAAAGAATGAATACATTGTCATATAGCATATTCTGCAAATGTATAGTTTATAAAGAATGACAGCACGTGGTAAAATGTTTATGCTATATCAAGTGAAAAAGAGCACACATTTACTTATAATACCAATTCTTATATATATGCACATTTGCAGAGGAATAAAAAACTCAAGAAAATAATTACTGTTAACCTCATATTGGTATATTACTGGATGGTGATATAATGAGTTTTAAATTCTTTTTCTTATGTTTTTCTATATTTTCCAGTTTTCTATAAAATTCCTTTTATGACAGAAAAGCAAAACCAAAAAGTCACCTTTAAGAGTGGTATACTTCTTGTTATAAATCAAATTCTTACTCAGCAACAGTACAAAAAACCAAATTGATCATTTTGTATTATCTAGGTTTTCTGAGGAAGAACAATGGTGCCTGGTGAACTAGTGCTGTAACAGCTTGCTTAGTAATGCTCCTCTTTCCCCAAGTGCTTTTAAAATTTGTTCAAAATACCCACTTTGCTTATTTGGGTATGGGGAAGAATAAGGATGGCAAGGCAACAATCATTTTTCATGCTACTGCAAACGTCTTTCATTCCAAATCCCCTCACCAGTTCCATTCCTCCAGTGATTCCAGCAATGCGCCATCCCTCAGCCAAGGCACTGAGGCATATAGACCCTGGTCGACAGACCAAGCCATCTGCGTTGAGTCTCAGTGCAGGGCAGACAAGAAAATAAACTCGACTTCGTTTTCTGCCACTGAATGCAAGGGACCTATATGGATGCCTGAGTATAGAAAACACTAGCTGGCCTTCTCTACCTAACTTCCCAGAACCTCCAACCAGAGAAAAATTAATATACTGACATTGTCATCCTGGAGAATGCCATGTAGAGTTCAGCTGGTGGGAACATTTTAGTCACAAAACCTGTACTAAAATTTCTGTGGAGAAGAATTGGCTGTCTCACCAAGGCCCACCTCTGGACCCCATTATGATGAATTCAAATTTGTTGAGAATCCAGCAGGCTTTTCTTAATAGGTTTTTGGTTGGTTGGTTGGTTGGTTGGTTGGTTGGTTTTATTCAGCGGGGGATCGTGCTGTCACTTTGTGGCTATCGCTATTCAGTTTTAAAACATAAAGTACTTTCTTTATCCATACAGAAGACCAGTTGGCCTACAAGGCCATGCCCTAGTGTGGTGCTGTCCAATATGCGAGTCACTACCCACATAGCACTATGGAGCATTTGAAACGTAGCTAGACCAAACTGAGATGTGCTGTAAGTGTAAAATTCACATTGAATTTTGAAGACCTAGTACAAAAGAAAAAATAATATAAAATAGCTCGTTAATCATTTTAATAGTGATCGCATGCTGAAATGATAATATTTTGGATATATTGGGTTAAATAAAATGCATTATTAAAATTAATTTTACCTGTTTCTTTTTACTTTTTTTAGTGTGGCTGCTAGAAAATTTTTAATTACATATGCCATGAACATTTTATTTCTGTTGGAGAGTGCTGGTTTAAAAAATGAAGATGTGGGCTTCCCTGGTGGCGCAGTGGTTGGGAGTCCGCCTGCCGATGCGGGGGATACGGGTTCGTGCCCCGGTGTGGGAGGATCCCACATGCCGCGGAGCGGCTGGGCCCGTGAGCCGTGGCCGCTGAGCCTGCGCGTCCGGAGCCTGTTGCTCCGCAACGGGAGAGGCCACAACAGTGAGAGGCCCGCGTACCGCAAAAAAAAAAAAAAAATAAAAAATGAAGATGTGGCACATATATACAATGGAAAATTACTCAGCCACTAAAAAGAATGAAATAATGCCATTTGCAGCAACAGACCTAGAGATTGTCATACTGAATGAAGTAATTCAGACAGAGAAAGAGAAATATCATATGATATCCCTTATAAGCGGAATCTAAATAGAAATGATACAAATGAACTTACTTACAAAACAGAAACATACTCACAGACTTAGAGAAGGAACTTATGGTTACCAGGGGGGAAGGGGGAGGGAAGAAATAGTGAGGGGATTTGGGATTGACATATACACACTGCTATATTTAAAATGGATAACCAATAAGGACCTACTGTATAGCACAGGGAACTCTGCTCAATATTATGTAACAACTTAAATGGGAAAAGAATTTGCAAAAGAATAGATGTATATGTATAACTGAATTACTTTGCTGTACACCTGAAAGTATCACAACATTGTTCATCAACTATACTCCAATATAAAATAAAAAGTTAAAAAATAATAAATTTTAGGGGGCTTCCCTGGTGGCGCAGTGGTTGGGAATCTGCCTGCTAATGCAGGGGACACGGGTTCAAGCCCTGGTCTGGGAGGATCTCACATGCCGCAGAGCAACTAGGCCCGTGAGCCACAACTACTGAGCCTGCGCGTCTGCAGCCTGTGCTCCGCAACAGGAGAGGCCACGATAGTGAGAGGCCCGCGCACCGCGATGAAGAGTGGCCCCCGCTTGCCACAACTAGAGAAAGCCCTCGCACAGAAACGAAGACCCAACACAGCAAAAATAAATAAATAAACTCCTACCCCCAACATCTAAAAAATAATAATAATAAAATTTTTAAAAATGATTAGTGTTCATTAAATAAGTACCTGTGAATACCCACTCTGGAGCATCTTACATAGAAATGTCCATGTGAGAAAGAGGTTTATCCTAAATGGAGTGCTGTATCTTAGCACGTCTGCCCTTGTTTTTCAGTCTGGGGTTCCTATGTGACCCCACTTTTCATCTTCTCTGTCCACAAAGATTTAATACATACAGCATGTCTCTGCCTCCAGCTGTCCCCAGGGCTGCCCATTGTTATCCCCATTCTGCTGTTCTTGCAGGCTCCCTGCTCATGTCTGTTGGAGCAGTCAATCCAGGAAAAAAAGTGCCACAAGAGGGACTGTAGGAAAACATTTCTGAGTACTCTAGTGAAGGGGGCAAATGCTCTTGGTCCTCCAAAGTATGCTTCTCCCAGCTGGTACCCTGGTGACTTTTCAAAGATTTTTGAGGGAAGAAAAATTGTTAGCCAAAAGACACAAATAGCAAACTTGCTGGTTCTGAGACAAAGAGGCTGCATAGACCCCCTAGAGAATAGAGCCCCTGATCCCACCTGGATGGGTAAAGCCCATGGTTAGGCCACTAAGCCTTCCCCTCTGGCTAAATGGCTAATTATTTCTGATAACAGTGGTCTCTACTAACGCCTCACCTGCCCTACAGCAGAGCAGATCTATCAAGTGAGGAGGGCAGTAATTACTGGTGATACTTGCAAACACTCATTAATTAAGCTCCTGGGTCCTTAGGAGACAGATATGAGATACAAGGGGATCAACACACAACAATGCCGAAAGGAAGCTATAGCCATTTGAAAAGCAAAGTATGGTGACTGTTAATTTATAAAAGTAAAGTCAAAGAGTGTTGTGTTAAAAGTAAGACTCTAATACTTTACAGTTACACGTCTTCTGAAGTCTAAGAATTGTTTCTTGCCTTTTTTTCTCTCCCGTTAGCTATTATGACTACAGCTGAGACCTCTGTCTCCAAGAACGTGCTAATACCTTTTCTGCCTCTGAATCTCCTTCCAGGAACCAATTTCTTATAGACGAGGACTGTGTCATCTGCTATATTCCCTAGAGCTCCTTGCATAATGGCAGGTACAGGGAACGTACATAATACATACAGATAGTTTGGTTACTTTTGTCTTCTGCTATACTGGTGACCTTCTCTTCATAGCTGAATATCTTCAGTATTTCACTAGGCCAAAGTTTCTTGAGCCAAACAGATCATCAGGTATGGTTAATATAATGAAATTTAAAGGCCTCCTGTAAACACTTCATGAATATTATATGTGCTACAATAAACAGTGAGACTTCTTGTTCTCAGGAAAGACTTCTGATGCCATTGAGGTTTCACTATAGAATTTATTCTGTATTCTATAGGCTAAGGAAATATTACAGGGGAGGATGCAGACAATGTGAATTCAACTGTGAAATCACCTGGTTGACTACTCCAAGACTCTCAGAAACACTCTTTTTTTCCTTTATGAAAGAAAATTTATAGAGTCATGATAGACAGAATGGTGGAGTGTTTCCTTTTTAAGACACAACTGGGGTTTAATTTTGAAGAGAAAAAAACAGATTTCAAAAGACAGACCCTGTTGGAAAATCACCAATTGGCCAGAGATAAAAATGTCTGTAATGGTTTAATTTTTCTCACTCCAGCTGGGAATTTTGTTGTTTTTTCTTTTTATATTTTCTGAACGTACTCAATACTTCTCCTAAAACAAAATCCCAAATTCTACTCCTGGATAATCTGAAAAAGAGATTCCTTTGATCTTCACAGTTGTTTTGACTTTTAAGAAAAAAAAGACAAGAAATTTTCAAAATAGTAAATCCCATATATATATATATATATATATATATATATATATATATATATATAGTAAATTCCTTCTTAAACATTATTCCAAGAAACAGCAGCTAATTTTTAAAAAAATCTCACAAGAGAAAATTTGTTAGGAATAAAATTTTAAATATAGACATATAAACTCTATATCATATAAAAACTTTTTTTCATAGGGGCATCTTAAGAGGATTTACTCTCAATATGAGTGTGGAGTCCACTAAATCACTGCATACACGATTCATGCCATCATTTTTTTTTTTGCCTTAACTAACAAATAATCAAAAAGCACTTTATTTGTTGAAGTTTTAAAAATATATTTATCTTTTGAAATGAAAACCCACACAGGCATGCACACACAAAAATACACAGTTCTGTACGTTATCAAAAGAACAGTGGCATACTTATTGCCATGGTCTAATGTTTAATGACTTACATCCCATCTGCATCTTCAAATCCACATGCATTACAAAAATTCCAAGAAACCTCATCATAAAGACTCTATTACTGCATGGTTCCCACTATAAAACAGAACAGCACTTTGTAGTATTATAGCAGTTTTCATGCAAGAATAGAAATACTCTTATGATTCCTTTGTTTTCTTCCAGATACCCATAGAGGAAGGTCAATGATATATTCATCTTATTGAAACTCTTGTCCAGGAAAACATAAAACCAACAGAAAAGAGTGCTACAGTGAGCAAATTGAGGTGAGGCACTATTTTCTCAAGTTATTAAAACTTTTCCAAAAATTTTGATTGATTGAAAATGTAAAGTTCTAATTCCATCTTAACATTATTATCAGTGAATTATTTCTTATCCCCACCATTCTATCTTCAGCCAAAAGACACTCCTCACCCCAACTATTCTACTTGACCCTACATAGTCACTGAAAATATAAAATATAGAAACCTGGATGCTTCTCTTGTAGGACTGGGAGTATCCTCAGCTTACCCAAAGCTTGAGTGTCTTGGGGCAACTTGAAAGGCATCAGATAGCCTAAATGCCTGGGCCACAAATGGGTCCCCAAATGAGAGTAAGGACAAGATGTTACTCCAACCAAATACCCTGATAAGTGTTTGTCCTTAACATATGGAGCATTTTTAAAAAGAAAACAAGAGGAGAGAAGAGAAGAGGAGAGGGAGTGCTCTCTTCGGCAGCACATATAATAAAATTTGAACAATACAGAGAAGATTAGCATGGCCCCTGTGCAAGGATGACACGCAAATTTGTGAAGTGTTCCATATTTTTGAGGTATCACCTCACACCAGTCAGAATGGGCATCATCAGAAAATCTACAAACAACAAATGCTGGAGAAGGTGTGGAGAAAAGGGAAGCCTCTTGCACTGTTGGTGGGAATGTAAATTGATAGAGCCACTATGGAGAATAGTATGGAGGTTCCTTAAAAAACTAAAAATTACCATATGATCCAGCAATTCCACTACTGGGCATATACCCAGAGAAAACCATAATTCAAAAAGACACATGCACCCCAATGTTCATTGCAGCACTATTTACAATAGCCAGGTCATGGAAGCAACCTAAATGCCCATCGACAGATGAATGGATAAAGAAGTTGTGGGGCTTCCCTGGTGGCGCAGTGGTTGGGAGTCCGCCTGCCAATGCAGAGGACACGGGTTCGGGCCCTGGTCTGGGAAGATCCCACATGCCGCAGAGCAGCTGGCCCCATGAGTCACAATTACTGAGCCTGCGCGTCTGGAGCCTGTGCTCCGCAACAAGAGAGGCCGCGATAGTGAGAGGCCCGCGCACTGCGATGAGGAGTGGCCCCCGCTTGCCGCAATTAGGGAAAGCCCTCGCAGAGAAACGAAGAGCCAACACAGCCAAAAATAAATAAATAAATAAATAAATAAATAAAAAGAAGTTGTGGTACATATATACAATGGAATATTACTTGGCCATAAAAAGGAATGAAATTGGGTCATTTGTAGAGACGTGGATGGATCTAGAGACTGTCATACAGAGTGAAGTAAGTCAGAAAGAGAAAAACAAATATCGTATATTAACGCATGTATGTGGAACCTAGAAAAATGGTACAGATGAACTGGTTTGCAGGACAGAAATTGAGACACAGATGTAGAGAACAAATGTATGGACACCAAGGGGGGAAAGCTGCAGGGGGGTGGGGGGTGGTATGATGAATTGGGCGATTGGGATTGACATGTATACACTGCTGTGGATAAAATGGATGACTAATAAGAACCTGCTGTATAAAAAAATAAATAAAATTAAATTAAAGAGGAAAAAAAAAGAGGAGAGGAAAGTGGAGGGGAGCCATGAGAAAAGAAGGGAAGAGAGGAGAGGAGAGAATAGGAGAGATAAAGTTATAAAGTGAACCGCTGTCCCGATATGGACACATTTTTAGCAGCCATCCAGCAGAAAGGACATATTTTGGTCATTGCTAATCCTTAAAAATATCAGGCTCAGCTCCTCTGTGACTTAGAGCAAAGTTTGTATGCCTAGAAACTAATCCTTTTCCACTTTAACTTCTTTTGTGAGCTTACCAAGCAATTATTCCATAATTTACCCAGCAAAATAATTCTATAGCCCACCAAGAAGAGACTAAGAAGGAAACAAATAATGTGTGTGTGTAAAGAAACTACATGTAAAATATACATCCTATCCTTTTTTAAATTTTCTGGGTAAAATTTATGAACAGCTGGTATCTCTGAGGATAAACCATTTTGTGTTTGTAATATAAATATTCATTGATCTGGATGGGTATTTTCGGTGACCATATTAATAAAATACAAAATGTTTAAATCCTTGAGTTATTTTTTTTTTTCTTCAGAAAACAAACCCATATATCTCTACATCATTCTTACTGCCATTTCTTCTACCTGCTACAAAATGGTCAGGAAAGGGCACCCAGCCCAATCTCAAGAACGATGTTAAAAATGAGGGGGGGTGGGGTGAAATACAGTGTAGGATCTCAAGGTCTGAGGCCAGGGATTCACTGGGCATTAGGACAAAGCATTGTATTTCCAATGGCCTCAATTTCTTCCTCTCAAAATGATAACTAAAACCCATATATGATTTATTTCATTTGAAGCAAGAATAAACTTAATAAATTGTGGGAGAATATTTGGGGGGGTGGGGGACACAGATAGAATAAGAGAGAGAGAAACAGCAATGTATACCACAAACATGCTTTCAGGAGGAAGCTCGTGGTCTGCCAGCCACATTCTGAGAAACATTGTCAACAGTGACTACTTTTTTCAGTTTATTCAACCTCTTTATACTTATTTTTATCATTGCTTCTTTAAAAAAAGTTTTGTCAGTAAAGGTGCTCCACATGTGAGAAAATCAAGAAAATGTTCCCAAAGCCCTTCTGAAAACTTTAAATAAACATTCCTGATGTTCTCTATGTGGTTACCTCACCCTTGCATTCAACAGAGAAAAGCATCAATAATGCTTCAAGCATTTGCTGGGCAATGGGGTCTTAGAGGTGAAAAGGCAGACTTCCAGGGCCCTATGGTCTAATGGGAAGTGATAAATAAGTAAAAAAGTAGTTTAAACATAATGGGATAAATATAATACATGTAACTGGAGTCACATTCAACTTCAATATAGTAACTGCTTAGCAGAGCCAAAGACAAAGTTGAGCCAGGGCTCCATCTGTTTTGAGATGGTAGAAAATCAAGAAGATACTGCTGTTCTTTCCGAGACCATAATTCCCTTTCCTAGTGGAAACCATGAAAATATAAGCCACTCACACCCTGATTTCTCAGTTCAGGAATTTTAATCCAAAAGCCATAAAATGAGGCAATTGCTATGTGGCCAAGTAAAAGCCTAAAAGAATATCTGAGTGTCTTCTGCCCTAGATCTCAGAAGCATGGTGATCCTTTGTGTGGTTAACTTTTCTCAGGTAATAGGCCTTTACCATACCTGCTCTTGGATCCGGTACCTACCAAGATACCTGGGTTCTGTAAGGTAACCCAAGGATAAGTAGAAGAATAAACCCTTTTAATGGAACAACAAGGGGACTTGTTAGCAGAAAACTAACATTAGCAATCCAATTACTTAAATTTTCTATCCTAAGATTATCTTCAAAGAGAATGTTTCCCAGCCCTCCTCTTCATTTAGGACCCAAAGCCCCCACTTCATTCCTGCTCCCACTCCCAGGAAAGCAAAGAATGTCAGACAACACTCCCCTGAAGCTAGACACAAAATTAGACAGAAAAGGTGGGAGCAAAGGAAGAATAAAGAAGCAGAGCACTAAGGAGCTGTAAGGCAAGGAAAGAGGCAGAGAGACTATCAGGGAGAGGGGACAAAAGAGAGTCTTTGTTACCCATATGGTTGACCACATGACATGTCCCAGGCACTTAAGACAGGATAAGCTGAATTTTCTAATTCCCACCACCCTGAAAATTTGGAAGTAAGTAGAATATATCGCTTGGATCTGAAATAGTCCATTTGAAATGTTTCTAGATTCCACGTGTGTGTTTGACTAACGGTGGACTCTTTGTTATTAACTATAGTACCTCTTTCTTCCAGAATAAGGAACATCAACTCCAGTGATATCTAACAGTCTTTGGCCTGTTCCTTAATCCAAGGGAATTTTGAAATAACATACTATCAAACTATCAAACAGAGCTCCTGGGGACATCTGGAGCAAATCCAGTGCTGGACAAGGGCCATCAGGGCCCTGTTGAGCATCACCATGGATCACTAGGCTGTCATTCTTAAACTGACCTATTAAGTTAGCCCTTGGTCTCTAGGTTGCCACCTTAGGAAATTATATTGCTTTGGTTTCACCTAAATTCTAAATGGTCAAGGACTCCCCTTGTGAAAGTTGTGAAAATGCCTATGCTCGTGATCAATTTCCACGGGAACCATGATTAAGGCAGGTCAAGTCTAGGTTCCTCTGACTCCTGACTCCATATTCTTTGAAAATATAAACAGGAGGGCAATATCTTCCCTGGTCCTCACTACTGTGAGTGGCTGGGGTAGAAACCTCCATTCTTCTTCCTTTCTCAACTCAATCCTTCCTTTTCTTTGTATCTGAATAGAGGCAAAGACCCAGAGGTAATTCCATCTTCCCGCATTTAGTATAGAAACCACCTCTATCCTTGCCCTATGTCCTTCTACTTTTGCCTTCTCCAGTTTTTATCCATTCTTCCTCCAGGCATACAATGCTATGCCAGATATGTAATATGCTCAGTCAGTGACATTGAAGGAAGACCTTGGTAGTCGATTTCCATGCCTCCCTTAGACAGGAAAGCCCTAGATTCTCCACCTTCACCCAGGCAGTAGGTTTTAGTCAAATCTCCACAGTAGGACAAGGGCAAAATATGAGGATATATAAGATGCTATGAAACAGAGATAAATAATTGAGGTATCAGTTGGGATTATTTGTGTTACAGGTGACAGAAAACCCAAACTCAACTGGCTTAAGCAAAAGAGAAAAGAAAGGGGTATTTTATGGGGTCACAGAACTAAGGGGTTAATATTGGATCTTGCCTGCTGAGGAGCTTGGTTCAGTCGCAAACAATGTCTCTCTGGGCTCTTCCTTCCAGATTTTCTTCCTCTAGATAAGCTCCAATTTTGACTCCATGGGATGCTTTCTAGCCACTGCAGGTTCATAGCTTCACAACCTCTAGTTCAATAACAAGAAACTCTGCTTCCCCAATAGCTCAAACAGCAGGACCAGAATTGAATTTCATTTGACTTTGATTGGCCCACTTTTGATCACATGATCATGCCGAAAATGGCTGTGGCCAAGGGGATGGACTACACAGATTGATTCAGCCTCAGTCCCGTGCTCCACTCCCTGAGGCCCAGGGATGACATCGGTCTCACTTGAAGCACATGGACTGAAATGGGAAAGGGGTGCCATCAAAGTAAAACTGTGCCCCCAAAAAGAGTGTGCAGGTGCTGAACAGCAAAGTAAATAAACATTCATTATGCTTCTCTAACTCAGCAGGGATGCTCAAGAAATGCTTCACAGAGGAGACTGGAAGAGACTTTGGAACCAAATTATGAAGGATAAGTAGGACTTTGGTAGGCCAGAGAAGGCTGGGATGAGTGTGGACAGGTCATCCAAAGCTAGGAGAACACCATGTACTAATGCAGTGGACAGAGAAAAAAGTCATGATTTTTTTCCAGGGAATTCTAGTAGCTTCATACAAATGTGCCTGTGGCGTCAGGGGGATAACTGAAGCAATTAAGCAGGCTAATCACATTGGGCTTTATATACCATACACAGGAATTTACATTTTTTTATCCTTCACAAAGAGATGGGGAGCATTGAGACAGATACCTTAAGCAAGCATTTGCTTTCTTGAGCTGGATGGAAGGTGTGTTGGATTGGTGAGACAAGGACTGTGAAAGTGGGGCGGAATCTCAGTCAGAAACATCTCATATACAGTAAGTCCCCTCCACACAAACCTTCAAGTTGCGAACTTTCAAAGATGCGAACGTGCGTGTTCGCATGTCCAATCATGTAAGCTAGTTCACATGTCTGGCGTACATTGTCACGTGCGTGCATCCTCTACAAGTGGCTGTGCTTTTGTGTACTTTACTGTACAGTACTGTGTAGAGTACGATAGTACAGAATCTTTATTTCAAGCCCAGGATGTCCGAAAGCAAGCATAAAAGCAGTGGTGATGTGGCTGGTACTGCTAAGAAGCGCCAAGTGATAACGATGGAAACAAAAGTGAAAATAATTGAGAGAGTGGAGCAAGGCCATTACCAGTAATGAGATTTGGAGGAAACTTTGCCCACAGTTTGTTCACGATTTTTGTGGATTTGAAAAGGTGGATGAGGAGTCCAAAGAGGTCTTTAGCAACTTGGTGACACTCAGCGAGAAGCTGGAGCTAGATCTGCAAGAGGATGACTTCATTGGACTCCTTGCTGTGCAACACAAGGACCTTACTAATGAAGACCTGATGGAATTGGAGGCCCAAAGAAAGAACAAAAAGGGACAAGAGGAAGAAAAAGTAACTGAAGAACTGAAGAGATTCACGACACAGGAAATGGCAAGGGGATTTTCTTTATTTGAGGAGGCACTGTTAGTTTTTGAGGCAAAGGACCTGAACATAGAACGGTACACGAAGGTTGCAGCAACCATTCAGAATGCAATCCAGTGCTACCATGTCATCTATGATGAGAAAAAAGGAGCTACTACCCAGACACCACTGGATCGTTTTTTCAAGAGGGTAGATAGAATTGAATCCAGCCAGGAACCAGAACCTGTGCCATAACGTCAGGCGCGAGTGAAATTGCAGCTTGCTCTCTGTCTCCTATTGCTGACGATCCTTCAGCTCTACTGTCTCCCACCTCCCCTCCCTCCCCCAGTCAGTAACTCTTCTTGCCTCTTCACTCGATGCCAGCCCCTGTATGCCAGCTGTTGTACTGGACGACTGTACTTTTCCAGGTACTGTACTGTAAGACTAAAAATGTTTTCTTTATTTTTCGTGTTTGTTTTTAATGCATTATTTGTGTGAAAAGTATTATAAACCTATTACAGTACAGTACTATATAGCTGATTATGTTAGTTGGATACCCAGGCTAACTTTGTTGGACTTACGAACAAATTGGACTTACAAACTCGTTTGTATGTTGGGGACTTACTGTAAACTGAATCAAGGTTATTGGTTATGGAGTTTAAGATGGGGGCGGGGGGCGCTAATTAAAAAAAGAAGGAAATCCTGCCATTTGCAACAACATAGATGGACCTTGACGGTATTATGCTGAGATAAGTCAGACAGAGAAAGACAAATACTGTATGATTTCACTTATGTGTGGAATCTAAAAAAACAAGCTCATAGAAACAGAACCGATTGGTCATTGCCAGAGGTGGGGAGTGGGGAGGGGGTTGGGTGAAATGGTGAAGGTGGTCAAAAGGTACCAACTTCCAGGTATAAGATAAACAAGTCCTAGGGATGTAATGTGCAGCATGGTGACTGTAGTTGACAATACTATACTGGATATTCGAAAGTTGCTGAGAGAGTAGATTTTCAAAGTTCCTCACAAGAAAAAAGAAACGTGCAACTACGTGTGGTGATGGATGTTAACTGAACTTATTGCGGCGATCATTTCACAATAGATGCATGTATCAAATCGTGTGTTGTCCACCTTAAACTAATACAGTGTTACATGTCAATTATATCTCCATAAAACTTGGAAAAAAAAAAAAGGTGAGACTAGACTCAATAAATATCTAAATGGTGGAAATGAAGGGCCTGATGGCCGGCTGGACGTGGGACATGCAGGAGAAAGAGAGTTCCTGCTCAGTTTTCTGGCTTGGAGGACCGCATAAAATGGAATACGGATTCACTAAGACAGTGAATTCATGAAGACTGGCCATTACGTTACCATTAAGTCTTCGATCTAACTTTTCAATTCAGCTTTCTCATAAAAATACGTATCAGGGATTATAGTTGCCTTTCAATATTTATAGAGAGTTTTACGTGACTAACCATTTCATTCACAAATATGTCCCGCAGCTCTCCCCGACCCACATCGCATCTGTTCTACGTGGGTTATTTATAATGCAGCTGGTTTAGTAGTTGGGATCACCACACTGCTCTTTCACAACACAAAACAACTCCTCTCCACCATCTCCGCTCCGTTTGATCTCCAGCTCAGTAAAGTGGCATACTGAGGAAAAGTCCTGAATTCTAGTCCATAAATAACATAGCTAAGGTCATTCTTGAAGCAATGAAATTCTCATGGTGACATTTTACCTCTGAAAAGTGAACTTTTAGCGGTGACAGAGTCCATCTGAAACAACCCTGGTATTTATTTATGTGTTTTTATGTTTGTGAAAGTATCCCTGCAGGATATCCTCTTTAAGCTTCGCAGCTGTTGATAATGGGTCGCTGCCCAAGTGTGGATTTATTTTACAAACACATTTATCATCTATCAAACATATTGGTTGGCAAAGGTTTTGTATATTCCATGGCTTGTGACATTCTTACTCCTAACCATTCTGAAACCGCTGAAACACTCTCCTATTGTTCTGGCTCACCCTTCAAGAAGGAACTGAAAGGCTGACTTTGTCTGGGAGGTGATAGGATTAAAGTGCATTTATGCTGAATCCACAGTGTGTAGGGAGCGTGAAGCTGTTTTCTAGATGAATCAGCTGATTCTTTGTGCTTTACAAGCCAGTGGAGGCATGAGTTAATGAAAATGTAAGAAAATAGCTCATCTAACCAACACAAAAGAAAGGAAAACAACAGAGAAAAATGAGACTACATGACAGACATATCATCTTCTGGGGCAAGAAATTAGCTCGCTCACTCCAGAACCTAAACTAGGAGCTGTGTTTCCAAGGAGATGGGCAGACTCATGCTAGAGTTCTAAGTCAAGGAGGAAGCTAGCCAGAGCATTACAAGAGTCCCTGTATTTAAGTCTGCCCATAAGGAGAGGCCAGGGAATGGGACTTGGGATGTCAGAATGTTCCCGGCAGCATCTTTCTGGACCAAAAGCCTGGCTGAAACTGGATCTAGTTCCAAATTGGACAGAATTTACTCTGGCTCAGAATAGCATGGCCTGAGCCAGATCAGAACCAACCCGAACTGTAAGTGCGTAGGAAAGGCTCATACTGCTGGCGTTCGTTCCTTAGCTAACCACTCATTCCAGCTGGACAGGAAACCGTGGGTTGGAACTTTGCTGTTACTTTTGACTTTTTTCCCTTCTGGAAGCATGAGAAGCTCTCCATTTCTTCCAAAACAGAAGACGATCCATGCTCCCTACTTAATTTCTTCTGGGTTTCACTGATCTCTTCTTTCTCCTGTTTCATGATGCTTGCCTATCACTCCTTCACTTATTTTCCCATCTCCTTTGTTGTGTTCCTTTTCTGTTCTTTTTGTCTTTTTCAAGTTCTACATTTTCTCCCTTCTCTATCCAATTCACTCCTTTCAGGACTTACTTTCATTTGAGGTATTAATGTTTTTACTCCTAGAAAGTTAAGTCAACCTGAAAAGTTACAACATTCAGACAGAGAATTGGTAAGCAAAATTGAGAAATCCATCAGATAGAAGAGATAGAACTCCTTAAAATCTAATTCAGATATTATCAAGAAATTGTATTGGCATAAATTACACAGTTTCACAAAACTACCACCAGATTTTCTCTTTCACGTTCGTATTTCTTCAATACTTTCGTCAGCAAAGTATGCCAAGTCAACAGCTCTATATTCCAAAAGCAGAAGGTGTTCATGCAGTGGCAGGGTCCCACTAATCCATC